>NC_060271.1:99287271-99587781 GCF_021613505.1 Equus quagga
CGTGTGTGTGTGCGGGTATGTGTACTGTGTGTGTGTGTGTGTGTGTGGAGGGGCAATGCTTGTATGAGGTGCATGATGCATATGTGTGATCTCTATGAAGTTTTGGTACCAATGATATGTTGGCTTCATAAAATAAGGAGGAAGCTTTTTCCTCTATGCCCCAGATGAATTTAATAACATCAGAAGCATCTCTTCCCTTAAAGGTTTAAAATAACTAACTTGTTAAATGATCTGGACCTGGGTAGTTTTTGCATCATTGTCAATTTCCTCCATGGTTTGGGTTTCTACAAACCTCTTTCTGAGTCAGTTTTGGTAAGAATTTCTCTGAAAATAATCCATTCGTTCTCATTTACTAGAGAATATAGAAACGACTATTTTCAATATGATGTCAAATAATAGTGATATTTATGATTAAAATGCTTTCCTAACACTTAGCATGAAGCAAAAGGGTAAGAAGAGTTGAGAGGTGATTTTGGCACCAGGAACACTCCAAGGATGGTCAAGCGGGGAAGAACTCCCTGAGAGACTGGATTCTTCTTTGAGTAACAAAACTGGGGAAATATGTGGTTGATTGGTTTACCACGGTTAAGTAAGTGGTAGATAAATACCTGCCACGTAAATGTGATCAGTAGGCTAAATCCTTCCAAACATGGTGGCTCTTGAAGGAAAATACTGAAAGGATGCTTTAGGGGTGGACATGCTAGGAAGCAGGTGGGTCAGGCTGGAGCTCAGCCGAGTGGTGCCTGCTGCCAGCTGGTGGAACAGGGGAGACTTCCTGGAGGAGATGGACCGAAACTAAACTGAAAAAGCAGAAAAGTTTCAGAGAGGCCAAGGGCATTTCGATGAGAAGTGGATCACAGGATCAAAACGCTGGGGGTGGAGGGTCGCGCCCACTGGCGTGGAAGGGGGAGCACAGCGACTGGAACTAGGGAGACTTAGGGTTAGCTGGTGGGCAGGTACAGAGTGCCAAGCTAAGGAGATCTGGCGTGACCCACATGTCTTTGGGAAGTCAGCTGACCTCTTGTCCTTGAAGGCTTATTCATGTTTGTGCTGACTTCCCTTCTTCCTCCTTGGACTCGAAGAGAGGCTGCTAAGTTAGTGTGCTCAGTTCGATGGCTTATGCAGGTGTTGGTGAGCTGCGGGAGCGTGCAGGCCTTCTCTCCTCCAGTCCCCAAGAGTTCTGAGCCCTCTCAGTTCCCAGGTGCTGCTTCCTTGGCTGAGGTTTTCCAGAACACATAAAGCTCTGCTCGTGGCCTCTGATGTGGGGTTGGTGAGCCGAGGAGTCGAAAGAAAGATTTCTTAGACTCTCAAGATCTGGCAGTAGTGCTCTTTTATTTAGAGAATAGTATAGAATAGCATGGGGACAGGACCCATGGGCAGTCAGAGCTTCTGCTGCCCCAAGTTGAGGGTTAGAGCTAAATTTAAGGCATAGGTATGTGAGTTATCTCTTTACGAGACAAAGAAAAAAAAGTTAAAATGGTACCAGTGCCGGTAGGGTCCGGCCATTGGGCGGTCCCACAACTTTTAGATAAGAATCAAACCGGATTGAGTAAATGGCAGAAGTCACCGCTCAAATATTATCTTCAGCTAAAGACAAAGGAGGATTTTGGGGTGGGGGGTCAGTTACATGAGGTTGCCAGACAGTAAACAACTTAAGTTCTTGCCTTCCCCATTAAGAGTTTCCAGAGATAAGGCCATCCCCCCTTCCTCCTGGCGCAGAGAGGGAGGCATGGAGATTTTCTTCACAAATGCAACTGTCTCTGATCAAAGGGCAAGCAAATTCCACTCCTCGGAGCCTGGTTCTCATCTGCAGTTTTAAAATTAACCAGCCTAAAAATCCTCATCATAAACTGTTTTAAAATTAAGCAGCCTAAAAATCCCCATCAGCCTCCATTTACCCAAAAGTGCCGCGCTCTGGCCCAGTCGGCTGCTTCTTCCTTCTCCATACAGAACCTAAAAGAACGCTGGAGACAGAAAGGAGGTTGAAGACTAATCATTAACTCTGTCAAGGGATCTTCCCAGGGGGAGACGGACTTCCCATTCCCAACAACAACATTCTGGTTACTTTTTTGTTCTGAGAGAATGTTTCTGTCTCTCGTGCCCAAAGGAAACTTAAAATGAAATAGGCTTTATTTAGTTGCCTTTGCGTTCAATTTGCAGCAGTTAGAACTGCAAGAGATTTCACAGCTGAGGAATCTGGGGCCCTGGAGGTTCTGCAGACTAGGCTGTGCACATAGCGGGTGGTGGTGAAGTGTCTGCTGACTTTGGTTGAGTGGCCTGTGGTAAGTCTGGTGGGTGGTCAGTGGCAGAGTGCAGAGCAGAACTTTGAGCTGTAAGCTTGTCTTCCTGGCCTCCTTCCACCAGACCCACCTGATTCACCATTTTGAGGTGAGGCTGGAGGAAGTATGATGGTGATGAAGGCAGCGGACCTGTAGGAACCACTGCAGAAACTGTGCCTAGAGACTAGGAGAAAGCCAGGGAGCCACCCAGACTGAGCCAGTATTGGAAATCAAGGCTTCCAAATAGAGTCACATGCAAGAGCAGGGGAGCCCCACTACAGCCATGAGCCAGAGACCAGGGGCTCTGCAACCAAGGTAAAGCTTGCATGGACTGACATTCTTCCTGCTGTGGCAGGATCCAATGACTGTCCCAAGATTGGCCTTCCCAGAGTCTGAATACCCGTCAGATGTAAAAGGGTATTCCGAGACCAATTTCCAATGTGTGTGTCAGGGGGGTTTCCCCATACCAACAAGCATTCTTGAACACCAGCAGGGCATCTGAGAATTCAACTCAATTCTGACACTACCTACCTGGAGATAGCATCAGATTTCATAGGTTGAGGGCTCAGTCTTACAAGACTGCCCCAAACCACCACTTCATATGTCAATTACAAGCCCAGGTTGTCACCTGTGCTTCTGACCAACTGGCTATAGATCAGAGGTTCTGATGATCCCTCCTTGCATTCAGTTAATTTGTTAGAGCAGCTCACAGAACTCAGAGAAACATTCTACTACTAGGTCACCAGTTTATTATAAAAGGATATAACTCAGGAACAGCCAGATGGAAGAGAGCCGTAGGGCGAGGTATAAAGGAAAGGGCACAGAGCCTCCATGCCGTCTCCAAGCATACTACTCTCCCCAAATCTCCAGAAACTCCAAGGGTTCTTATGGAGGCTTCATTATGTAGTCATGATTCATCAAATCATTGGCCATTGGCGATTCCAACCTCCAGCCCTTCCCCACTCCCTGGAGGTGAGGGGGCGGGACTGAAAATTTCAACCCTCTAATCCCATGGCAACCAGTCCTCATCCTTAGGTGCAGTCCTTACAAAAGACATCTTTATCACTCTCATCACTTAGGAAATTCCAAGGGTTTTTAGGAGCTCTGTGCCAGAAATGGAGATGAAGACCAAATATACATTTCTTATAAATCACAATATCACAGATGCCACATCAGACCTGGTACTTTTACCAAGTCCTTCTGACAAGACTCCATAGTATCTTTAAACTTTAAAGGTTGAACTTTGAGATAGTTCAACTGAGAATCCTTCCATAGAATGAACACCACCTGTTGAACACCAAAAGTCCCCTGCAGTGTTTCTCAAAATGTGGTCTGTGGACCACCTGTCTCAGAATTGCCCCAGATGCTTTGTTACAAATGTAAATTCCTAGGCCCCACCCAGACCTACTGAACCAGCAGCCCTGGGAGTGTGGCCAGGAGTCTGCATATGTAATAACATCCTAGACGATTCTTGTTTATGCACACTGACATTTGAGCTCTACTGAGTGATATCGAAACACACACACGTTCTCCGGAAGTGGCCAAATGGTGATGGTAAACTCTGGCCCATATTCATTCCTTTGTTCATTTATTCATTCAAAAAATATTTTTAAAGACTTTTGTTCAAGGCATTACATTAGATACTGTGAAAAGTCTAATTCAGCTAGTTAGTACTGATTTCCACTCAATTCAATAAACAACTAATAGATGCTCAACTAATAGGTGCTCCAGGCAAGGTGTGAGGTGCTACAGATCCAACATAAATATGCAGTTCCTGACCCCTAGGACCTGGGCAGAGAGGGGGACCCTCATAGAAGCGATGTGACAGCATGAGAGGTGCGACTGATGTTATGAATAAAATACATGAGGGCAGAGATGGGTAAACAGTTCTATTAAAGGGCAGAAATGGAGATCCAGAAAGGTTTCAGAGACGAGATGGCATTTGAAGTGGATCTTGAAGAATGAGTAGAATTTTGCCTAGGAGAATGGACAAGGGCAAGACGAGCATTCTGGGTAGAGAGTACAACCAAAGCAAAGGCTCAGAGGCGCAAAGATGCAGGGCATGCTTGGGTCTAATGAGTGGTTTGGGGCGATTGGCCTATGGGGTGCCTGCCAAGAGGAAACCAACTGAAAACGAAGCCAGAAGCAGGCAGGTGCCAGATTGGGAGGAACCATAAATGTTTTTCCAGAGTCTGGACTTGGTCCTGTGAGCCAGGGGTTCCCAAATCTGGCTATGCAGATTCCTGAGCCCTATCCTCTAGCAGTCTGATTGAATCTGGGGTGAAAATGAAGAGTTTGTATTTTCATGAAAGTCTGCAGGCAATGCACAGCCATGGCTGGACCAGCTGCAATGAAGATTGCTAGAAGGACTTTCATTAAAGAAAATTCGTCATCACAGGTGGACTCTGGGCAGGCCTGGGCTAGAATGAGGTGAGCGAGGCACCTAAGGAACAAAATTTAAGGAAGCCTTCCCTCTCAGCGCTTGCATGATCCTGACAGGAATGTCTCCTTAAATTTCACCTCACCGCCTGCACCCTAGTCCCAGCCCTGGCTCAGGGACAATGGAGAGGCTTGACGGGAAGGGTATATATCAGAACAGGCCACAAGGAAAGCCAGTCTGAGTGAAAGAGGATGGAGGCTTCAGGGATGAAGAGCACATCACGGATACCTTTCCAAAGTAGCACCCATAAAACTGGGTGTGACCCAGGGCAGCAGCCCAGGAGGACGCTGAGGTTGTCTGGCTTAGGGACTGGAGCATGGATGGTGGGCACTGACATAATGGATGTGAAGTATATTTGGGGAACTGATGTTCAGTTTGGGCCACACTATTTGAGGTTCTTGTAAGAGATTCTGGGCAGAACTGTATTACCACTTCTCTCTAAAGATGCTTTCAGGTACATCCTATTGGAAGAATCTCAACAAATTTAAGAACTAATTATTAAGCTCCTACTATGTGCAAAGCCTGTGCTAGATTTCTTGGGGGGGCACAAAAAATGAATAAGACACTACCCTAGGTCCCCAGGACTTTATATATGCAAACAAGTAATTCTAGTGTGCATTAGTCTATATTAGATCAATGGTAAAAGTACAGAGATAGTACCCTGGATGCCCAGAAGAAGAATTTGTAAGATTAATTCTGGCAGTGGGGATTGGAGAAGGCTTCAGAGGTAAGATCTGAGCTGGTTCTTGAATGTAGATAGAGAAGAGCAAGCAAAGCAGAGGAAAATTTGAGCAAAAGCACAGAAGAAGGAAGTACACAGAGTATCACAAGACTGCTTTGGAGACCAAGATCCCACGTGCATTTATTAAACATCCTATGTATGCTCAGAACATTGTTAGTGTGACAGCAATGAGCGCACCTCGTAGGCCTCCAGCCATGGTGAGCTCAATTGACCGAGGGCCCAACTGCCTCACTCTGAAGTCCATTGCCACTCCCAGCCAGTAACTGAGCAGGACAGAGATTCTGAGAGAGGCTCATTCCTAGAGGATACAGACTTGTTTGATGACCAGTTTTGGCTTGAGGACTCCTTGGGGCCATGCCAAACCTTCCCGAGATTGCACAGCTGTCCAGGACACTTCCAGCCATCCTCTCTTCACTCGTCTTCACTCAGGGTCGGATTACATTGGAGCCTGATGACTCTCTCAGCCTTACCAGCAACCTCCCCAGTTTCTTTCACACCGCTTTTCCAGGGACCCAGACTAACCCAGTTAGGTATTATGAGGAGGGAATCATATCAACGTGGTTCTTTTTCACAGTTATTTGCATATTGAATCATCCTTAAATACCCTAGTAGGGCTATCTATTCAAAGGAACTTGGAAAAGAGATATTTTATTTAAAAAAAAGACACTTCTGAAAAAGGACAAATCACTCTGCACCTTTATGCTTTTGTGTATATCAAGATTACTCAAAGAGAGGTGCGGCTGGAATGAAAACACGTTGGCGGCCCAGCAATAGCCTTTGTGGGAGGTGGCAGCTGAACACAATACTGAACTTCAGACCTCCTGCTGGCTACTCAGTCCAGCCATTGGCTCTGTGCTTTCTCGGGTAGTATACTATGAATGTTTTCTAAGGTTCTCTGAATTTCCAAAGATCACATGGGATAGTGGAAAGAGGCTGTGGATCCAAGCAGGCCTTGGTTCAAATAGCAAATGTGCCACTTTCTGCATAACCTTGAGCTGGTTCCATAACCTTTCTGAACTTTTCTTCCCTCATCTGCAAAGTGGGGCTAGCACATGGAAGTTGCACAGTTACTGGGAGGATTGGACATAAAGTACAGAGTGCCAGGCACTCTATAATTGGGAGTTCTTGGTCTGTTAGTTTTATCAAAAAGTGGGGTTGAGTTTAGCAGTATAAAATGAAATGAAGCAGTCGAGGTCACACTGAAGAATAATTCTTGCTAAGGATGCAGTGTTCCTCTCTGTCACTGCCAACATGAGGAAACACAGTTCAGAGATCAAAATGAAATTCACCCAACAGCCTAATACTAAGGATTGCACTTTTAAAATTCTTCTTATCTTCGGCTATTAGAGCCAGAACTTCTGCAGATATCAGTGTAGTAACTAATGGCACACAAGCCTCTGCTCCATTCCATCAGAGGAGCCACAGTTTTGATTAAGAGGCCCCAGATGTTTCCACGCCAGTATCCCTTGGCACATAGAATCACACAGCCTCATTTCTCCGATTCCCAGCAGAGGGCAATCCCAGTTGTGTGTGCACTAACATGCAACCCATAAGCCCCTCTGGTGGGTTAAAGATGGCTGCAAATTCCTTGACATTCCTCTCATAAAGAGGTGGGCTCTATTTACCCTCCTGTTGATTCTGAGTTGGCACAATTGTATTAGTCAGGGTTCTTAGAGAAACAGAACCAATAGCATAGAGAGAGAGAGAGAGCGACAGAAAGAGATTTATTATAAAGAATTGGCTCACCTGATATGGAAGCTAAGTCTCAATATCTGCCGTCTGCAAGGGGGAGACCCAGGAAAACCAGTAGTGTAAGTTCCATTCTGAATCTGAAGACCTGAGGATCAGGAGCACTGATGGTGTAAGTCCCAGTGTGAGGGCAGGGGAAGATCGAGACCCCAGCTCAAGCAGTTGAGTGCAGAGTGCAAATTCTCCCTTCCTCCGCCTCTTTCTTCTATTCAGGTCCTCAGTGGATTGGATGGTACCCACTCACATTAAGAAGAGCAATCTGCTTTATTCAATCTACCAATTCAAATGCTAATCTCATCCAGAAACCCTCATAGACACACCCAGAAATAATGTTTAACCAAACAACTGGGCATCCAATGGCCCAGACAAGTTGATGCACAGTATTAACCATCAGAGTACAGTGTAAGAGCTATGCTAGTTCTGGGACTAGTCTTTAAGCGAACAGGCAGCTCCTTCCTTGCTCTTTTGGAGCTGTCACTAGCCACATAAAAAGTCTGGCTGTCCTGCTGGAGAGACCATGTGGAAAGGCCCTGAGACTACATGGAGAGGGGACAGCCAAACCAATTTTCCAGCCAATGCCGTTCCTGCCAAGGTGCCAGGAATGTAAGAAAAGCCACCTTGGACCCTCCAGATCAGACCAGCTGCAGCTGAATACCCTGAGCAACCCCAGGCAACCCCAAGTGGAGCAGAAGAATCACCCCACTGAGAACTGCCAAATTTCCAACCAAGAAATAGTGAAATATAATAAAATGGTTGTTGTTTCAAGCCACTAAAGTTTGCAGTAGTCTGTTATTCAGGAAAAGAAAACTCTGAAGAAAGAGTCCGCACTTGGAACTCCCTTTGTATGATGCCCACACAACCCTAAGGACTTGAAATGGCTTGGCAATCTGAACAATTTGCTAGACCGAGATTTTGAGTGTCTTCAAATTTATTGCCTGCTCGCTATCTCAGGGCTCAAAGCGTGGGGGGCGGGGAGGAAGGGCGGGGGGGGAGCATGCAAAGGAATGCTTCCAGGGTCAGTCTAGAAATTGATTAGTTTCCTTCAACTCTAAACTTCTGTCCTCTTAACCATTGTTTTTACACATGGAAGACTAAGAATTGTAGAGAGAAAGAGAAAGAATGGAGAATAGAAAAGGGAGAAAATGGAAAGAAAAGGAAGCGGAGGTTTTAGATTGCTTGCCATCTGCTCAAAAATGAAGAAATAAAATCATAAACTTCCAAATGAAGAAATGGGCCAGTTCTCACCCACCCTTTGGAAACTCCACCCATTGTTCAACACCAACCACACCTTAGAGGATAAATCAAGGCAAACAGCTATTGGCCAGTAGAACTCTTTTATCCTCAGTTTCTATTTGACATCAGTTTCATTTATTCATTGTCAGTCCACAAGCATTTATTGAATAATTGTTATCTGTGGGAGAAACTAAAAAATATGATATAATCGAAATGTCCTCCTTCACCCCTTTGCAACTCAAAATAAGATGATATCTCTTTTCATAATCAAATCAATAAAATTCAGCACTCCCATTCCAAGAGCAAGAAATCTATTCTCCTCTCCTGGGGTTTCCTGTCTGTGATACATTCAGGAAGCCCACGGGTGCTTACCTAAATCACTTCAAAGAAAATCCCTTTGTCTGCCAGAAGAAACCATTCTCTACCACCATTGTTGCAGCCGTGGTTTCACTGTAGAACAGTTGAAAACAGGGAGTCCATCAAATTCTTCAGCCAAAAGAACTGCAACAGTAGCTGAGGTCCAAGGCAGAAAGAGTTGAGATTGAGATTGTGGCCACCTTGCCACCAAAGCCAGCAGTCCAGTACCAGCCCTATGTCTTAGGGAATCACCATTGAGTCCGAGGTTCACTGCACAGTTGGCAGTAGTTTCTGAGAGTGCAAGGAGGATGAGAGCACTCCTCTCTCGCAGTGCGTCGTCAACGTCCAGTGCCTCAGACACCAGTATTACAGATCTTCACGGAAATGTCCACATACCAAAAATCCTCCCCTGCTGAGGAATGCCATGGAGCTTGTGTGATCAGGTCAGTAGATGTTCCAGAGTAGCCACAAAAGACACCCAAAGTCAGGCTTCTTCCATGAGCAATCAGATTAGGTTCCCAGAGAGGAGAGGAAGTCCCTGACTTCCTGGTCCAAGCCTGCTGCATTTCCTGTCCCAGTATTAACCACTTGTCATCCCTCATGGCCTCAACAGAGAGTGAAAAATCGTCTAACAACACATTCCCATTGTCCCTGGTGACTTCCTTACAATAAGACATACTACCCCTCCTTTGGAGAGGGTATACACATACAAAAACTTTGGTAACAGTAGAGGAGACTAATATATCAAATCATAGAACTTTAGAACTAGAAAAGACTCCAAAAACCCTATAGTTCAACCTCCCCATTATCCCAGCAAGGAAAGAGGCTCAGAAGCTTCGCCAGTCTGCGCAAAGCCAGGCACAGCATTTGACAGTTGAGTCCAAGTCCTCAACCCAAGCTCCTCCTCCAGATTTTCACATAACTGCGTTTCTTGGCCACTAAACTAAACTGAAAGATACTTAAATAATTTGGGTGCTTTGCTTTTTTTTTCTTTGCCTAAGGAAAACAGAAACATTCCTCGTTAAGCCAAGGCAGGGTCTGACAGAGCTTGGCAGCTGGAAGTGTCTTTCTAAATCTGGAAACACCACATCTCCTTTGAAAAGTGGGAGCAACAATTTGTGAGTCTTAAATGTGAAGACGTGTATTTCTTTGTGAGAAAAAAATAACTGCAATGAAACTGCTGAAGACAAATATTGGGCAAGGCAGTCGGCAAAGCAAGAGATACTGAATTTGTCAGAACATTCAGTTTATTCGTGTGCCAAAAAAAAGGGAAAAAATACCAGCAAATTATTTTCCATTTGCAAATATGTTCTGTGAATTTTCCCAGAAGATGAATGTGTAGACAGGAACTCATGAGTTACAAGAATCAAATGCCCAAGTATTTGATAAAGAGGACAAGCTGAAATAGAGCTTAAGAGGAAAAAAATATCCTTCTTCACTCTATAACAAAATCTTCCCAACATCACCATCCAGGGTCATTGATGGGATCAATCCCACCCGAGATCACTGACTGAGGAGAGATCTCAGTTTAAAACACACACTCCACTTATTTACATATTTGAATGACATGAAGATAATGGCAATAATGTCTTCATGCTCAAGTTTTGGAGTCTTAGTGTTCATTTTTGCTTTAACACCAGATTTCCAGTCTGGATAGCTGGATAGTATAGTCAACCACATGGGGAAACTTGGAGAAAGGCTAATGAATTCCAATTTTGACCTTGCTTTCAAGTGTCAATGGGACCAAAATTCTTCTAATCAGTGGGTGAAATTATCTCTTTTACTCGTATGGAATTTGGTGCACACCTTGCCAGACACTTTGTTTTTTGTTCTTTAGCTGAGTCCCTTAGCATTTTGCTGTTCTTCCTCCCTTTTTTCTTACCTTACTGCTGTGTCTTGAGAGATATTGTGCCCCTGTGGATGAATGATTGACTCCTCTACTGGAATACACAGGTCTGGTCCGGCAGAATACCCATTGTATTCTTATTTTGAATCACTCAGTTTCAATTGTCCACCACTGCACATTTCTTGCATTTGTTTTCTTTTTTCTTACTCCCTTCCTCCTGACACAGCTCAAGAAACAGCTGCACATCTATGATTAACTAAAGTGGAGTAGAACTGATTATTAAGGGAGAAAATTCTAGAATTAAGTCCGTTCACTAGAAGTGGGGATGTGAGGGCAGGTATATATACAAGGGGTCTAGATCCAGAGCCAGATGTCGGAAGCTCAGTCTGCAGCAGAGCAGGGGTGTGACAAACGGGGTGGGCCAGATGGACATTGGCACTGTAGGATGTAACACGTATTGAGGGTGGTATGGGGAGATGATGGCATTGCTCCTAACAAGGAAGAATCAGAGGCTTGTCCTGCAGATGACAGGCAGAGTCCAAGGCAGTTCTGAGGCACAGAGGAGATGGCGGCAAGCATCTGGTTACCAGAGCTAGGCTCAGGCAGCAAGTTGACCAGCAGCCAGGGTGAGCCTGAGGCCCCCTGGAGCTTCTTCGGCAGATCTGCCTCAAGTCCAGGAACTGCGGTGGGGTGGGCAGCAGGAAAGAGAGGTGTGTGGAGGTTGGGGGGAGAACTGTGGCATCGGAGGAGGGGTCGCCAGTAGAGCTCGACACCTCCCAATGGGACTGTGACAAGTCCCCTTGAGGTCAAGGACTGTTCTGCTCTTCTGGCCTCCAATTTCACTGTGGGTGCCTAATAAGTGCAAATGCAGTTGGGTTGAATTAAAGGGCTACCTTCAGTTAATTATTCAGAACCCTATGGTAACAGATAGCTTTATGGATTTAATGTACTGCAAGGGCATAGATGGCCTCCAGAAAAGGAACAGTTTCCTATAGTAAAAGCTTGACTACGCAGATGACAGTGATTGACAGATATATCCTCACAGGCCCTGAGAAAGGACACTGCTGACTACACGGATGGAGACTCAGCAGCCTTCCAGCCTTCAGAGGGGCTTCTCTGGCCCTCAGTGCCCTGATGCCCATGACAAGACACCACCAGATTATCTGAGAAGCCCATCAGGGTCTTCAGAAGCTCCCTTTCCATCCTCATGGGAGGGGAGTGGGGCTCATTACTCTCCTAGTCCTCTGTTCTGTTCTGGAGACTTTAGCTTAGGACCCCCTGCCCACCAGGTACAAGTAACCCAGCACATTTCTGAGTGCTTACTGGGAAGGGGAAGGGGAAGTTGGTTCCTCAGGATGAGTTCCCAGGTGCACCTTTCCTAAAGGGCCAGCCTTAGTGATTCCCGCACTGGTTCCCACCCTGGGTCCACTCTACACCACCAGCACCTAAAGGGGGCGGGGTTTGGGAATCTGTTGTATTTAAATTCTAGACATTAGAATGTCTACACCTGAGCCAGCCCAGATGGCCTAGTGGTTAAATTTCAGCACACTCTGCTTCAGCTGCCCAGGTTCAGTTCCTGGACATGAAACCACACCACTCGTCTATTTGTAGCCATGCTGTGGTGGTGGCTCACATAGAAGAACTGGAAAGACCTACAACTAGAATATGCAACTATGCACTGGGGCTTTGTGTAGAAAGGAAAAAAAGAATGTCTACACCTACCAGAGAAGAATACAATCCTGTGGAACACACAGGACAGATGCATAGTTTCTACTAAGGTAAGGGCAGCACCAGTCACCCAGATGGGTGTAATGTACATTTGCACAAAAGTTGTGTTTTTTTCTAAAAGATGTGAAGATAGATACTGGCTGAAGCAAAATAGTGAAACTGAGAAGTCAGTGAAATTTGCCTTGGGGGTCTCCCCCTTCTCTTGTTTACCCCTCAATGACCAAGCCCTCCCCACCTCTTCCTGGTTCTGGGTGCCTTCCTGAAGTTAAATAAAAGAGAATCTGATAACATAATTATACTTAACTGTCTCCTTCACATTACTGTGGTAACTGCCCGAGGTATTTGCATTTTAAAAGCTTTTATTATAGAATGAAATGATTTTGCAGGTCTTCCCTGGAAGGGATTTTTTAAAGCACTATTAAGCAAATAGATTTTTTTTTAGAATAAGGGATTTTTTCCTGGTTTCCAAAATTACACTGCACTATATCAAAGGCAGGCTGGCCCCAAATGTCAATAATTGACTGTAAGTTTGCTTTCGGTGCATTAGGTGCTGAGAAGTTACTTCAGAAGGAGCATCCTGGCCTTTTGCCCCCTCCCCAGCCCTTACCCCATGCACTCCCCTTCCTCTGCTCAGGAAAGTACCCAACATTTATCAAGCCTCTATGAATTACTAAAATATTTTTTGTATATGTTATCTCATTTAATCCTCACAAAAGTCCTATGAGATAAGGATTATAATTATCCTAATTAAAATGATAATTCCACCTAATGCTTCCTCTAGAAACACCATTTCCTCGGCTCAGTGACCTACACTCTCCAGGTTCTCCTCCTCCCCCCATCTCTGCCCCTCCTCAGGGACCTTTGCTGGCTCCATTTCTCCCTGCCTCTTCAATGTGGGGGTTCCCTGGACTCTTGCTACCCTCTAACCATGGCCATCTCAATAATCCGGGAACTTCAGTTGCAGTGTGTACATTAGACTCTCACAGCTACCTTCACAGCCCAGCCCACTCTGAGCTCCAAGCCCCCTATCTCACAAGTCCCTGAAATGCCATATGCCTAAAGCAGAATGCATAATCTAACCCCAGTCACCCACTATCCCTTATCACCACTGAAAAATCTGACTTTGGACAGTGTTCATTGATTCCTCCAGTCATCCATAGAGTCTTATCTGTTACTCTCCTAATGGTCTCTCACCTCCACTGCCACTATCACCTTTCCACTTAGACTCCTGTAGTGCACCCCCAAATGGGCCCCCCACATCCACTTTGTCCCTCTTTAACTCATTTGTTCAAATCTCATCAAGTCACACCTCTGCTTAAAAGAGTCAGGGGTTGGCCTGACTATTGTTGGGGACTTGTAGATATGGGTCCCCATCCTTAATGTGGCCTCTGAAACTCAGGGCAGTATGGTCCCTACCCAGCTTTCCAGCCTTGTCTCACGCCACTGTCCCCTTCACTGTCAACATTCCTGCCCCTTGGCTTCCTTTTGTCTCCTTGGAAGTTCAAGGGTCTTGGTACCTCAGGACCTTTACACCATCTGTTCCTCTTACCTGGCTAACTCTTAATCATCCTACACATCTCAACTTAAAATGTCACTTCCCCAAGGAGGTCTTCCCTGATTCTTAGACAAGCTAAATCCCCTTGGGATGTGCTCTGATAGCACGTAACCCTCATCACGATTGAAATGACGACTTTAACGTCTGTCTGCTTAGCTAGACTGTAAGCACCACAAGAGTTAATTTTTTTTCAGCACTCTATTCTCAGTCTCCAGCACAGTGCCTAACACACAATTAATACTCAAAAAATATTCACTGGCTTAAATCAAATTATTTGCCCAAACCAGGTAAGAAATGTCAAAGTGAAGACATGAATCCCAAGCTATCTGACCTCAGAGCCCATTTTCTTCACCTTCTTCCCTCACTGTGCACCTCTTCCCCCTACTAATTCTTAGGTGCCCTGGAGTGACGGTCATGTGATCATCCCTTAGTGGAGGTAAATCTCAGTCTCTTGGTTCAGAATCTGCTATCTCAGTCCTGCAAGTATCCCAGGTAGGTGAGGACTGGGGAGCAGCTGCTCAGGGACCACGCTAATGTGGTGGGGTATGTGTCGGTTTAAAAATATGTCCACAAATTCTTTAATACTCCTCCTTTTAAGAAATGGAGCTTAATTCCACTCCCCTTGAGTGTGGCCTGGACTTAGTGACTCATTTCTACCAAATAATTTTGGCAAAAGTGACTGTCTGTAACTTCTGAGACTAGATCTTAGAAGACATTGGATTGTTTACTCTTGGAGCATTCATTCTCGGGGAAGTAAGCTGCGATGTCATGAGGACACTCAAGCAGCCCTATGGAGAAGTCCATATGGTGAGAAACCAAGGCCTCCTGACAATAGCCAGCAAGGAACTGAGGCCTTTTGCCGACTGAGCTGTGTGAGTGAGCCATCTTCAGATCAGATCTTCCAACCCAGTCAAGGCTTCAGATGATTGCACTTGTGGCAAACATATTGACTGCAACCTTCTGAGACCCTCTGAACCCCAACCACCCAACTAGGCTGCTCCCAAATTCCCCACCTACAGAAACCGTGAGATAATTTTCACTACTTTCAGCTGTTACATTTCGGGATCATTTGTTATGTGGCAGTAAATGACTAATATAGAGTGAAGAAAGAAAGCAATGGAGAGATCAGAGCAAATAAACAAACCATCGAGGCAGTTCTTGGGAATGAGGGAAAAGAACAGCTACTGGGTAGAAACCTTTTGTCTTTTTATGGATGTGATTATGTTATGTTGCACATAACAATGCTGAGGTGGGAGGTGGGGTGCTACGACAGGAGGGAGCCCGAGAACCCTGCTGGGCAGTGAAACAGAAATGGGCATCCAAGCATGAGCCCCAGACAACCTGAGGCCAGTAATACAAGAGAGGATAGATAGGAACTATGAGGGAAATGGTGGCAAATGCAGCATCCATAACCAAGCACTGAGCCACAGAGGGCTATCTATAATCAGGAGCCAGGAGACCAAACTGCTAGGGAATCAGTGTCACATCTGAAGTTACAGCAGAAACAAAGGGAGTAGAAACAGAGGATTCTGCTATGGGCCTTCTGATGCAGTTGGCTTAGTTCCTACACACTCCATATACAGAGGTTTCTGCTCCCAAAGCACCTTATAGTGAATGCTCTTGGGCCCTTTCCCAACCTCATTACCAACTAAGGGTTGGCTGATAACACTCACAGCTGCCTGTTCTCTGGAGAATTGCCCTCAGCCAAATGCTTTGCACCCATCCATCTCCTCCCCAACAGACCTCAGACGATAACTAACTCACATTGAGGATCAAAGAGCCAGTGTCCTAGCCTTGAGATGGGACTAACTCTCTGGTGCAATTTATGCTCCAGAGCTTCCCCAAGGGATCCGACTTAGCTAGCATCCAGCTGAGACCACACTCTTACCCTATCATTCTTCCCTCACCCCCATTTCCTGAGGGTCCTCCTGCAATAAATCACTTGAACAAGAATCCTCATTCCAGGATCTGCCCCTAGGGAACCCAATCTACCTTAAACACAGCTAGTAGTTTCTGATGTGTGTGTGCACATGAGTGTGTACATGATATGAATTGAATATTTGTGTTCTCCCAAATTCATGTATTGAAGCTCTAACCTCCAATGTGATAGTATTTAGAGTTGAGACCTTTGGGAGGTAATTGCGTCAATGAGGTCATGAGGATGGAGCTCCCATGATGGGATTAAGGTCCTTATAAGAAGAGAAAGAGACCAGAGTCCTCTCTCTCTCCACTGTGTGAGGTTATAGCAAGAAGGCAGCCATCTGCAAACCAGGAAAAGAACTCTCACCAGACACCAGATCTGCTGGCACCTTTGTCTTGAACTTTCCAGCCTCCAGACTTTGAGAAATAAATGTTTGTTTTTTTTTTAAGCCACCTAATCTATGGTATTTTGTTATAGGAGCTCAAGCTGACTAAGACATCGTGTGTGAGCATGATTGTGGTGATGATGAAAAAATATCTAAAATCAGAGAAAACAATAAAAATTTTCCTGCTCATAAAATCCATAAACCAACAGAGTGAGAAGGCAAAACCTAGCAATTTGGTTAAATAGTTTAAAATATATATATAAATTAGCAATTTATCTAAATGTTTATTGATGGCAATGAATTTGTACTGTATCAACCTGGCTAAGCTAGAATCACTTTTTCTAGAATCTCCTTCCCTAAATGGTTCCATGTTAAAGTTATCCAAATGAAAACTTTGCACAAGATTTAGAAGGCAGAAATGAAGCAGCCGTGTTCTCTGAAAGCTGCGTGGTCGGACGCCATGAGAGATGGAGAGGTGCTGATGTGTTCTAGCGTAGCCTGGCTCTCCCCACTTTGTGTGTCCCTCTTCTTTCCAGTTGCTGGCCCTGCTGACCAGCAGTAACCCCAGGCCCACCATCAGGTGCAAAGGCAATAGCTTCCCATAGATTTCTCCACCAGCTCTCTACAGTCCCACTGCAGCATCTGGATGTTCCTGGCTTCACAAATTCCCCGACAGGCTGTAACTTGTCCAATCACGCCAATGTGTCAGGAAGGTTGATTAGTGATTTTTTTTCTCATCCTCCAACTTCCCATTTTAGGCTTTACTTCTCCAAACTTCCCCATAATTATGAAAGGTCTCATTCCTCTAGTAGATGTTTTATTCCACAATACTCAAGGTGATCTTCTTCCCTGATTGAGCCCTGATACCCCGATACACTCATACACTGATTATATTTAATTACTATATTGCACAATAACTAGTTTATACTTCATTAAATGGGTATTAGGTTAGTTTTGTTGATGTTATTTTTCACTGGGGACAGTAAACTCTCTAGAGATATGTTCAGTATTTAAAGCTTGCTATTCTTTGTGCATGGTCACCTGAAGAGAACTTTACAAAATCAGGAGAATTGAATAAACACTGAGATATTGGCAGGCATCGGTAATGGAGAAACAATGGGGGATTTCCATCTGGGAGAATGACACAATCAGATTTTCAATTTCATCACTGGTTTCAGTGTAAAAAATGAGTTGTAGGGAGGTTAAGAGTGGAAGTTGGGGGGACCAATTAGTAGGATACTGCAGCCATCCAGGCAAGAGATGATGGTAGGTTGGACTAAGATGGTGGCAGTAGATACGGAGTGAAAAATCTTTGTCTGCCAGGAAGAGGCAATTTAGGACATGGATAACGATTTCAAAGGTAGCAAAAGTATCTTTGGTTCTGAACCACCATCGTAGAATGACTGAGACATTCAACGTCCCAAATTCTCTTTTTATCTTTGTGGAAACTCCAAAAAGCTTATATGTATTTTAACTTTAAACTTTTTACTAGCACTAACTAATTTGTTTTTGTTTAACAACATTTATGTTATATGGCCCTTACTACCGAGCCACTGTTCTAAATGCTTTTCAAATGTTGCCCCATTTAATCCTTATAACAGCCACTGGTGCAATTTTCCTGGTGTCTTTAGTTGGCAGCAAAAACTTCCATCATCACTGCCATTGCTGCTTCTATCCCAGATTTTGGTCTGGATGATGGAGTTCTCTTCCATTCCTGTGGCTGCTGTTACTCTCTCTGACATGGGGAGGTAGATCAGTTGGGTTTCGTGGTTGCAAGCAACAAAAATGGACTCAGGTTATTTTAAGCAGGAAATTAATTTTTCTATAGAATATCAGGTATCACCACCCACCCCATTGAGTATCCAATATCAGGATGCACCCTTGTTTCCATACTTAAACACACACACACACAATTCCTACTAAATACAATGCATTTCTTCTTCATAACAACCAAAAATGTGCTTGCCTCCTCTCTAAAGGGAGGCAATCCAGAGTTTCATCAGACACTGCATGCATGATTTCTGGGTGATGTCCATTTTCTTTAGTCCAATACAACCTCATATTGATATTCTACAACCCATGAACTAAAATTTGAATTTAAACACCACAAAGACACCTATATAGCACAATGGGGGAAAAAGAAAATAAAGAACAGGGAATTTGTTTTATATACAACAAGTAAGGAATTGCGGATAGAGACTACAACGTTTTATAGCTGTTTTTTTCAGACCAGGATCCAATCATAGTTCGTTAATTGCATTTGATCATTAGACCACTGCATTTTCAAGGGATTCATCTCCTACTTCTTGCATACATATGTATCTAGAGTACCTGCTACTTCTGAATCTGTGGCAGATTGCATTTTCCAAATATACTCACATTTTGCGTTTATCCCATCCCACATGCTCTTCCTACAACGTGATTGTCACTGCTCCCACTAAGAGGGGGGATCTATGTTTCTTTCCCTTTAATCTGGGTGGGAGCTTGTGACTACTCCAAAGAAGGACAGTGAAGTGATGCTATGTGACTTCCAAGACTAAGTATTAAAAAGGATGCAATTTGTGTCTCATTATCTCTCTCTCCCTGCCTCTCTGTCTCTCTCTCTCACTCAATACTTCTTGGAACCTAGCTAACAGCCAATATCAATTGCAAGACAGATGAGTGAAGAAATCTTCAGATTATTTCAGCTCCAGCCTTAGAGTCTTCCAGCTGAGGTCCCATTCATCAGGGTGCTCTTTCCTGTTTTAATTTTCAATCCACAAAATCTATGAGAAATAAATAATTATTTTTATTTTAAGCCACTATGTTTTGGAGGTAATTTGATATGCAACCATGGTTATCTAATACACAGATTTACAAGCATGATGTCATCAATAGAGCAAACCAGAATGATGTCCTGTGGGATAATGAGATGGCCAAGGTTCAGCGTAACAAATATGGTATGGTGGCAAAAAGTTGATGTACAGCTGAGGTAGGACTGTAAAGTTGTACTGTTGTCCTTGCCAAGTAAAAGCAACCTATCTTAGGTGTTTATACTTGTTGGACTAGGAGAAAAATAAAGATTTTACTAAATTATTAGCTGTGTTCCAGCTGTCAATTGTATTGATTTGCTCCAGCAAGACCACTGCATTTGGAACAAAAGTTGCAGTTGGAAACACCAGCTTACTAAGTTTATGATAGTCCACTTTCATACTCCAAGACCCACCCATCTTCACTGAAACAGGAACGTGGTAGGAATGACCACATCTGTATCTTTCAAATCTTTGATGATGGCACTGATTTCGGAAATTTCCCTTAGAAATTTAGTCATCTATCTAGTCCATAAATATTTATTGAGCACCTATTATGTGCCAATCCTTGCCATAGGCACTGAGGATACAGCCATGAACAGGACAGGCAAAATATCTGCCCTTCTACATTCCAGGGAGGGAAAAAGACCATATACAAACAAACAATTGTACAATATATTCTGGGTGGTGATAGGTGTCACGAGGTAATATTTCTTTTCTGTAAGTATTTTGCTAATGACAGAGTGCTTCAAGAGCTCACTCTTGGCCCTTCCTATTATAATAGCCCATATTCTCTGAGTCAAGGAGTCAATGTGAGGATCCTTCCAGTTGCTGAGAGTGTCTAATTCTGTCTATATCCTTAGGTAATGGGGAAATAACCATGGGAAGAGAGTTTGGGGTCCCACAGGACCTACCATGAGGTACACTGGGTCAAAATTCCATTTAATACCTGTCCCTCATAAGTCTCAATACTAATGTGGTTCTGAGTCCCAAGAAATTAGTGTTAAGTCCAGCATCAGTGTTGAAGAACCCCTGAATGTTTTGAAGATTTTCCTTTCTCTTGATCACATTTATCCAGTAAGTGGTTTCAGATCTCTAGGGGAAGGTAAGAAGGAAGATTCACAGTCTGTGCTTGTGACACCGGTATAAACTCCATCCTCGGGCATAGTTGACCATGCTTTCACTCCAGGAGTTCTGCACTGTGAATTCACCCAGGTCTAGAAATTGGCTGAGGGGCTGTGACTCAGTATGGGGGTAAGGTAAGCCAAGTTCTTTTTCACCAGACCTATCTTTTTAAAAATTGCAAATCAAGTAGGGCTTTAGCATGCTGCTCAACTCTTTCAATCCCAGGAATCCAGCAAATAATTAAGATCAAAGATCCCTGTAGATCAGACATTCTGATGACATCTGGCCTGTGGCCTATTCAGAAACCACACTCACTTTGCCTCTGGCAATTAAGTCCAGGACTTGGCCTGTCCCATCTCCTGCATCCTTCCAGCCCCATCCTTTGTTGGTTTAAGCCTCAAGCATTATCTTATATACTACTAATTATCTTAAATAGAGGTGGTTAACCTGACCAAGGACAGAAGCCAGAATTTACTAAAGTCCTTGCAAAGAGCTGCAATAACATTGTTATGAAAAAGCTTTTACTCAATTCCTCATCAAGGGAACACCTCTCTGTGAAGAACACCACATAACTCTTAATCATTCTACCAATACAACTTTTAAGGCAGAGATTTGCTTTGGACTTATGTCAAGGTCTTCAAATGAAGCTCTAAAGAGCTAACGGGAACATTTTGCAACAATCTATTCTGATTAGAAAGGAATTTAGGGAACTTTCTAAATTCTTGCAAACACTAGTCTCATTTTATTATTTGAGTGAATGCGCCTGGGGCAGACTCCTCTAATAAAAAACCTCCCTAGCACATCCTCCAGAGCGCATCTTCCTACGGCAGATCTCCGTTTTTTCAGGAAGATATTCATCACTCTTGCCTCATCTTTAGAACGTGTTCACTATTGGTCTTTCCTGAAGAAACATCTTATTCAGCATTTATTGCTTCTTTCCATTTCAGTGGTGGGAAGATGTACTAGCTGTATGAAAGGAGAGATCAATAATTTCTGGTACTTAATGTGTAGTACACTTGAGAGGGAACTCAAGATTTAGAGGAATGAGCCTACTTGGGGTCTATAACCGTGGAGTCAAAAGTGATTTCATCAGATGTCATTTGAATTTCTAATTCCACCCTCGTCTCTTCTTCCCTATTTCTCCATTCTCAAACAGCAAGGCTGAGAGAATCCCTAATGCACTCTATCTTCTGGGCCCTGTGAAACGTCGCTCAGAGGAAACATCACTCAGCCTCCTGTTACGATCCTGTCCATTGGCACTTCAGAGGACAGCTCCCACACGGCTCTGAGCCTTTCTACAACATTTCCAAACACTTCTATTTCTTTTGTGACACACTTTCTCTTTCGAACTCCCTTTTCTCTCCCCTCTCTTAGGGTTACTTCTGATCCTAAATTCATCGTCCTTAACCAGGATGATTCACTAAGAGATGCTCTCGGAAGCTGCGTGGTAGAGTGGGAAGACAGTGGCTTCTGCAGTTATACCTGGGTTCAAACCCTGGCTCTGCTGTTACTGGTTATGTAACTTTGGCCACATCACTTAGCCTCTGTGACTACCAGTTTCCTCACCTGGAAATGAAGGGAATCAATCCTACTTCAGAGGGTTAGTATCAGAATTAGAAAAAATATTTGTAAAGTACCTACTCAGGTGCTTGGCACATGACAAGTAATATATTAATAAATAGACCAGAACCACATTAGCATATATTATTGGTAATATATGTTATTAATAATCATTAGGTCTCTTTGAATTATTCTTTCTACTCTTCACAAAAAAAAAACATTAAAATGCTTTGAGCCTTTACTATGTAGGCACACCTCTACCCCTCACTAGACACCTAGCACTCTATGCTGCCCAAAGTAACCTCTTCTTGAGTATTGTACTCAGGCTCACCCTGCTATCTAGGGTCTTGGGTTCCCACGTGACTTCCCCCTTTCAACTATCCCACCAGCAACTACCCCATCATTTCCTAGTACAGTCACTCTGAGCTGGGCTCTAGACCCACTTGGCCGCTCACTACTTGTGTGATTTGGGGCAAATCACTTTACCTCTTTGGACTCCACTTCCTTCTTCAGTGAGATGAGATGCTTGGACTGATTAATCTCTAAGGCACGTTCAAGCTTTAACTTTTCATGATTCTGTGAATTTCAGGCAGCCAGGCAAAGAGAAGTGAAGAATTTCAGGCACGTGGAGGGAGGGATTTGGGGTCAAGGGATCTTTAAGGAATCAATTGGCCAGTTAGCAAGGCTAACTTTTGGATTCAAAAGTCAGACAGATAGACACAAACACACGCATGCACAGACATATACGAGCACACACACACACTGAGTGCATGCTAGCAATCAATAGTGAACATCACAACAGGAATGAGGACATCCAGTAAAACAGAGATGGGACCAACTACAGGGCAGACCTGAGGATGCAGGTGTGGGGAGTGAGGCAGTGAGACTAGAACCTTAAACTCAGCCAAGTTTGGCAGAGTTGAGAATTCCACTGACAGTGGAGAATTATCACTGCTGTGGACATTGCTTTTATGAGCCTAGATGAGCCAAAATCTGAGGGGACCTCTAAAGAGGTCATTCCGACCTTCCAAACACAGCAACACATCTACTACTAGGTCTGACCTTGTTTTGCTTTTTTCCCTTCCTAGTTTCAGCTGGGCCTCAAAAGTAGAAAGGCCAAAATCCAACGAGAAAATCTGTTTCTGCTATATTCTCTTGGCTGCTTAGGAGACTTCTTCTGGCAGGCTTTCTGGTGATTTGTCCAACTTGGGGCCTCTCTTGCCTGAAGTTTCCATCACCTTGTTCAGGGGAGAAGAAGCTCTAAGCATCACCATGTGGTGCCTGAAAAGCAGTTGCTCTCTTTCTCAACCTGGGTCCTTCAGTCTTTTCTTTCCTTCTTTGTTCCCTAAAGAGACCAGACAACCTGCATGCAATGGGACAATAATAACAGCAGCTACCATTTATTGCCTGCATACTATTTCTCAGGTATGAGGCTAAGCACTTTATATATTATCTCAATTACTAATTAAGTAGGAATGCCAAATATGAGTCTGGTATAAAAAACATTAAAAGGGGTAAAAATGGATATTTCATATTAATAAAATATATGGTCCATCAAGAAACTATACCAATCATGAACTTTTATGCACCTAACAATATAGTTTCAAAAATGTATAAAGCAAAAATAAAGAAATGCAAGGAGAAATTGACAAGATCACTATCATAGTAGAAGAGGTTAACACACTTCTTTCTGAAATAGATCAAGTAGACAAAATTGAGTATATCAAGAATTTATATAGCACAATAACAATTTATATAGAACTTTGCACTCAACAGAGATTACACACTGTTCTGAAACATATGTGGAAACAGTTACAACAATTGACCATGTATTAGGTCATGAAGAAAATCTTCACAAACTCTAAAAAGCAGTATTCATACAAGATTTTCCATTGACAAAAATGCAATACAACTTAGAAATTAACAACAGAAGGATAACAAAAAAATAAATCTACCTACTTGAAAATTTTGAACACCTTTATAAATGATTATTGGGCGTATCAGTTAGGGTTCATTCAGAGACATTGATCTTCTAGGGAATATCTGTATATATGGATTTTTTATCCATATATCCAGAGGTTTGACCCTATGCAGTTGTGGGAGCTGGTTAAACAGTCTCTGTAAGGCTGTTGTCATTTGCATCTGATACTAGAACTTGAAGTCCTCAGGACAGGCAGTCAGGACATAATGTGGGAAGAGCAAAAACAAGCTGGAACCCACAAGCACAAACTGAAGCACATGAAGACAGTCTAAAACCTATGTCAGTCCTTGCCTCTGACCGTGGTCATGCAGAAGCCTGGACCCTTTGTCATGGAGCTGAACATACCCGTATGCATGCGCACACACACATATGCACAAGAACACACAAACACACTGAGTGCATGTTAGCAATCAACAGTGAACATCACAGCAGGAACAAAGACATCTAATAACTCCTCTGAATGAGGAGTCAGAGAAGCTGAAGGAGGATCTGGGAGAAGACAGAGCAGTTCCATTCTTGGTCACTGTCCAGCCCCAACAAGGAAAACCAGCAGACAATGTATGTGAACTACACAATGGCTGTTGCTTTACTTACACTCTCCAAGTTGCCCAGGGGATCTCCCCTGTGGTCCAGCCTAACTGGAAACATACAGGGAAGGGAATTCTGGGAAATGTAGTTCAGTCTAGCCAAGGTGACCCCTTACAAAGCCACCACAATCTATCCCTTATCAACTCGGCACACATGTATCTCTCCATACTTAATCTCCAAATAAAGATAATAACAAAGTCATTCTTCTGCCTAACAAAATATAACTATCCTTATGTAACCATAAACATGCTAACCCAGGAATCAGAAAATGTTTTCTTAAAGGACGAGATAGTAAATATTTTAGGTTTTGCAGGCCACATGGTTTCTGTTGCAACTTTTCAATGCTAACATTGTAGCAGAAAAGCAGCCATAGACAATATGTAACTGAATGAATGTGGCTGTTTTCCAGTAAAACGTTATTTACAAAAACAGATGGCCAGCCCTTGGGCCATAGTTTGTCAACACTATGTTAATGCGTTCACCAAAGGAGAATGAAAAACTCTCTTTTTGATTAGGATGATCTTTATTCTCCTCCTATCTAATCCACATGTCACCTTTTGAAAGCCTATAGCTTAAGTATTGAGATGTAACATTAATTACACTTAGCACATCTTAGATAAGGCGATGAAAGAGAAGGAAGAAAACAAAAATATTTGGTTAATATATATGCAAACATAAGCATATAGAAATAAGGAAAAAATACTCACAACTATTATAGTCCTATTTTCTGCAACTGATTGTATGGTCATAGCTAATATTTACAACTACTTTCTCATATTCCCTCACCAAGCACCTTGATGGGTTGTGGTTCCTTGTCTGGTTCCAAATCTTATTCTTGAAAGGTCTGAGCCATTAGCAGTCCTACTTGAATTAGAGATTGTTGTAGTTTTCCATTGACTTAATAATCACAAAATATGAGCGTACCAAAAGTTGCCCTAGATGATCTCCTGCATTCCAGACATACTCACTGTGTGATAGCAACTCAATTTCCCCTTGATAGTCAAGATAAGTTGCTGGGCTCAGCGTTGCTGGGCACAGCCAGTATAGTATATCCCTTCTTTGCCTGTTGATTCAGTGGCCTCAGAAGCCCAAAGTGGCCAGGCGGCAGTCTCAACTTCCAGTGCAGTGGAATGATTTTTGTGTCCCTTGGTGAAGCATTGCTCCCATTGTAACTAAGACTTTTGGAGCAGTAGAGCCTAAAGATGTGTGGATAGGAAACAAAAATTGTACTAGTGGATCACTATGGGTAATAATGAGAGCAACAACCTCCATTTCTACCCCCTTGGGTCCTAGACTTGTGAATCCTACCATGGGAGAAACAGCAATACAATAAATATTGATTTAGAGCATTTAACACAATCTGGAGGACCTTGCTCCAGCCCCACCAGGTGTTGCCACCTCGCTGGTGCCATAACTAAGCCTTCAAAAAGTGATTACACCATTCTATTGCATCAGTTGCCTCAGAATTACAGGTAACGTGGTAAGACCAGTGAATTCCATGAGCGTAGGCCTATTGCCTCACTTTAATTTGCTGTGAAGTGAGTTCCTTGGTCAAAAGTGATGCTGTGTAGAATATGACGTTTTTGGATAAAGTATTCTGTCAATTCACCAATAGTAGTTTTGGAAGAAGAATTGCAAGCAGACAAGCAGAAAAGGCAAATTTGTATCCAATAGGACAAATTGCTATCCCTTGCATGATGAAAGCACACCAATGTAATCAACATGTCAATAGGTAAGTGGCTGATCCCATAGGGAACAGTGCCATACCAGTGACTTAGTGTTAGTCTCTGCCATTGGCAAATTGGGCATTCAGCCATGGCTATATCCAAACAGGCCCTGGATAGTGAACATTCATGTTGCTGAGCCCAGCATAACTGCCATCCCTGATTCCATGGCCATTTGTTCATGAACCCATTGGGCAATAACAGAAGTGATCGGAGAAGAAGGCTGACTGACATCCATAGAACAGGTCATCCTGTTTTCTTGATTATTAAAATCCTCCTTTGCTGAGTCACCCTTTGGTGAGCATTCATATGGGACACAAATATCTTCTCCTTCTGTGCCAATTTGGAAAGGTCTATCCACATATCTCAGTCTCAGATTTCCTTGTCACCAATTTTCCTACTGTGTTCCTTCTAAGTCTCTGACAATCTAGCCAATCATTAACTAGAGCCCATGAACTGACGTAAAGCCATACATCTGGCCATCCGTCATTCCAGGCGAAATGAACAACCGTATGCCCTGTTCAAAGTCCTGCCCACAGGAAGGACTTCTCTTCATCATTGTCTTTCCCTTCACACTGTCTTTCAGGGCTATCCCAAAGCAGGGTTGTAGTACTGCAGCTATCCACTTTCAGGTGGATCCTGCATACCGTGAAGAATGATCTGTAAACCAACCTCAAGTGTTTTCTCCTCAGTCAGCTGATCATAGGGAACTACCCATGAAGCCACAGGTGTGGTTGAGAGAAGAAAGTAAATGTAGCAGGAGTAAGCGGTATAGGCTTCTGGGCCACTAGCCAAAGTTGTTTCTCAAAAGGAGAATAATTGTCTACAGAGGATAGCATGGCTTTGCTAAACATTTATAAGGGTCTGTACTGTGATTCAGCTATAGGATAGGGGCCTGCCAAAGGCTCCAAATGGCATCCCTATGCACCACTAATGCTTCAAGTACTATCATATCTTCTGAGTCATATGACCTAATTAGCAGAACAGCTTGCATAGCAGCTTCACCTGTTGCAGAGCCTCATCTTATTCTGGGATTCACCCAAAACAGGCAGCTTTTCAGGTCGCTCAGTAAATGGATCAAAGGAACATGCCCAAATGAGATATATGTTGCCTCCAAAATCCAAAGAAGCCCAGTAGGCATTGAGCCTCTTTCTTAATGGAAGAAGGAGCCAGATGCGGCAACTTGCCCTTCACCCTAGAAAAGAAATTTTTCATATCCTGGATAATTGAACCCCTAGGACTTTCACAGTGGCAGGTCCTTGAATTTCTGTGGGATTTATCTCCCACTTTCTGGCACACAAATGTTGTATCAATGCATCTGGAGTAGTTGCTACTTTCTTCCCTGTCCAATAAGCATAATATCCTCAATATAATTGGACCAGTGTGATGTCCTGTGGAAAGGAAGGGCAATCAAGGTCCTTGCAGAGGAGATTATGACTTAGGGTAGGAGAGTTGACAACCTCCTTCAGGAAGTACAACTGTGAAGGTATTTTTCTGCCTTGCCAGCTGAAAGCCAACTGCTTCTTATGGTCCTTACCAACAGGTACAAAGATAAAAGCATTTGCTAGAGCAACAGCTGCATGCCAGAGATGTGTTGATTTGCTCTAGCAACAAAACCACATCTGGAAAAGCAACTACAATTGGTGTCACCACCAATTAAGTTTATAATAGTCCATTGTCATTCTGGTTGACTCACAACCCCGGCATCTCTCAAGTCCTTTCCAGTGGCTCTAATCTCTGCAATTCCTCCAAGTACGCAGTATTGCTTTTGATTTACTGTTTCTGTCAGCAGAGAGTGTGCTAGTGGCTTCCACTTGGTCTTTCCTACCATTATAGCCCTCATTCCGTGTGTCAGAGAACCACTGTGGGAACCCTGCCAGTTGCTGAGTATGTCTATTTCTGGAACTGGGAAAATAACCACAAGGTGGGTTTGGAAACACATTGGATGCACTGTGAGATGGACTTGAGATATATATTAGTTATGTATTGCTACATTACAAATTACTCCAAAACTTAGAAGCTGAAAACAGCAAACATTTGTTATCTCACAGTTTCTATGGATCAGGAATCTGGGTACTGCTTAGCCGGGTTACTCTGGCTCAAGGTTTGTCATGAGATTGCAGCCAAGCTGTTGTCTGGAGCTACAGTCATCTCAAGACTTTACTGGGGCTGAAGGACCCACTCCCAAGCTCACTCACCTTGTTGTTGGCAGACTTCAGTTTCTCAGGGCTGTTGGACTGAAGGCTTCAGTTCCTCAACATACCATGTGGGCATATCCATAGCGTTACTCACAACATGGCAGCAAGCTTCCCTCAGTGCAAGTGATCCAAGAGAAAGAGAGAGAGAGGGAGAGAAAGAGAAAGAGAGTGAATCAAAAACAGAACCCATAGTCATTTTATAACCTAATATATGAAGTATGATCCCATTATTTCTGCCATATTTAATTCATTAGAAGCAAGTCACTAGGTTCAACCCACTCTCAGGGAGAAGGGCTTACACAAGGACATGAATACCAGGAAATGGCGGTCATTGGGGACCACCTTACACACTGCTGACCACATTGGGCTGTTGAAATAAGACTGAAAATTATGAATGATTTAGAAATAAACATTAAGAGCTAAAATAACAAAATTGATGAAGTCTTCACAAAACACATCCTATTTTACAGATTGGGAACTCAAGGCATAGAGTGGTTAAAAATATTTGCCCAGTCATTCCGTTAGTAACAAAATTGACGCTCAACTACCAGGTTAATTCTGAAGGCACATTCTGACTCTGACATCTCCTCCAAAAGGTCCTTTAATGACCTTTGCTCCCTTCCTTCTCTTCTTCTCTTTCTTCCTTCTTTTCTTTCCAATTCTCTTCACTCAAAGAGAAAGACTATTCAGGGACTGGCATATTTACCTTATTGGACCAACTATGAAACACCGTCAAACGTGAGGTCCAGTTTTTTCAGAGAAGAGATCATTTTACTGATAATCCATGGCCTATCACACTGAACTGTCTCTTCCTCTCTGACAATTTTACATCTTTCCTATACTTTTTGCCTTTTGAGCAGGAGCTGGTGACACTGATACCACAATTTAAGCACACTTGTTCCTTAGCAACAACAGCTGGGTTGTCTTTGCAGGTACCTCAAGTTTCAGAGCTGCTCAGAACTTCCCCTCTAAAAGGGCCAGAGTCACTCTCAGAACAATAAATCCAAAGTTTAAAATATAACTTGAGTGGTTTAATCACACCTTCCCCCCATCCCCACCCACTCCTACCACTTCCCTTTCCCTCCTTCCTGGAGGCCCAATCAGTGAGATTTCAGCAATAATTTCTGTAGTCTGGGAAAATGCCGAGGTCTCACTTGGGAGTACCTGGCTGCCCAGAAGACGGTTTCAGTTCCCACTGCCCACCTACAAGTGAGAAGCAACTTCCACGTTTAGAGTGATCATTTTCTTTATGTAGCTGAAATAAATCTCAGACCACAAATTAAGGGTTGAAAGAAATAAGCTTTATTTTTTAATAACCAAACATAATTTATTTTATGAGCCTCATTCCACATAGGAGTAGAAAGCTAGTGCATCAGTGCAGCCACCCACCCTTGGGACTGGAGGTCCACGGGTAGAGGATGGAAAAGACGGGGGAGGGGACTGTGGCCCTTAGTTATCATCTGTCTATACCTGAATCTATTGAGATCTCCATCATTCAGCTGGTCCCCAGTCTTAAAGCCATTCTAAGCCCCTTGCACCTGACCATAGACCCGTCCAGGCTGTCTCTGAACAGGAAATAGCTACACTTCTGTCCCATCTGAACAGGAAAATCCTACAAGTCCTGTGACGTCCCTGGAAGCAAGGTACGCCTTCCTCTTCTCCTAAATCCCTATACCTAGCTAGGGAAGGTTCCACTTCCTTCACTGCCCCCAGGAATTGGCCCTGGGGCAAACCACAGGACCCTTGCTTGCTTGCTTTCAGATGCTCCCCTCCCACCCCCGGTTCTGTAGACTTTACCTAATCTCGGGTGGAAAGGAGGGAGGGGGAATCAATTGGCTTTGATCAATAAAATGTTATTCTGTCTTTTTGTCTTCTTCCTGGACCTAAGCTTTTAAAACTCAAAAGGTAATATTTCACTCTTTCGTTCTCTGATTTTTCTGTAACAACCTTCCCTAAGACAATTCATATCTCAAGAATGGAGGAAGAGTCATAAAATAAATATAAAGAATTATGGGAGAAGACATATTAATTAATATTGAAATATTATTTCACTACAATTAAACACATTTCCCTGCGTTACATAAAATCTATGTCATTTCTTTTTAAATCATAATCCTTCACTTTCTTTCACATCCACCCAAAGCAGGAAACTTTGCTGAGTGTCCCGAGTTGAGTTTCCTTGGAGTGAAAAAAGTATAAAACACAGTCCCTTTCCTTAAGAATGGTTGTTATGGGTTGAATTGTGTTCCGTAAAAAGATATGTTGAAGTCTTAACCCCTAGTACCTCAGAATGTGACTTTATTTGGAACTAGGGTCATGGCAAATGCAATTAGTTAAGATGAGGTCATACTGTAGTAGGGTGAGCCCTTAATTCAATAAGACTGGTGTCCTTGTAAGAAGAGGAGAAGAAACACAGAGACTGAGACACACAGGATGAAGATGGCCATGTGACAACAGAGGCAAAGTTTGGAGTGATGTATCCACAAGGCAAGGAAACTAAGGATTGCCAGCAAACAGCAGAAGCTAGAAAAGGCAAGAAAAGATTCTCCTCTACAGATTTCACATGAAAATATGGCCTCACATTTGAGGGTGTGTTATAATTGGTCCAACAAGGTAAATATGTCAGTCTTTGAATAGTTTTTCTCTTTGATAAAAGAGGGAGCATGGCCCTGTCAACACACTGATTTTGAACTTCTAGCCTCCAGAACTATGAGACAATAAATTTCCGTTGTTAAATCATTCAGTTTGTGGTACTTTGTAAAGGCAGCCCTGGGAAATGAATACAATAGTCTAATTAAAGATTCAAAAACTCAGAATTCACAAAGAAGCTATAGAATAATGCAGTGTTAAACTGTGTGGCATTAAAGAAAACTGCAAAATGAGTCCGGAGACTGCCAGACCCAGTGGGTCCAATTCCCACCCCCAGACTCTTGCCCAGTCCTCAGGGGTGACTGGGTTACTTCATTCATAACATAGACACGAAGAGGTTTATATCTCGTTGGGCTTTTGGGCTCCATGCTCCAGGATCTCACAGGACAAAGCCTCCAGCTAAAGGTCAGTCTTCCCAGAGGAAGTGACTCTTCTTCTGAACACAAATGTCATAAGCTCCTGAGATAAACAGGATAACACCTCACATCTAGGAAAGTTATGCTTGCTATGACTGTCAGCTCCAGGATTGGCCCAACCATGTGGCTCTGAGCTTCCCCCAACTACAGCCTCAACCAACAAGAAAATTCTGTCCTATGAGACCTGTTTTGAATCTTCATTTGTCTGCCTGAAATCTTGCTGATTGGATAATAACAGTGAATCCTACACAGCCTGCCAGGATTGGTTGTCTCAGGTCCTCTTCTGCCCTTGGGACCTGTCTGACATGGGCCACTGAATAAATTGTTTCTGTTGGGGCTTCAGTGCCCGCCAGGTACATAGCCAAGAAATTCTCTTTCCATAGTTGCAGGATTGACCATTAGACATGTTCTGTTTTCAAAGAAGGAAGCAAAAAGTGGGGAAGGAGATTGGCTCAAAAGGCAGAGTGGGAAGGGCAGAATGAGGAGCCAAATTATGGGTTTAAAAAAGGATAAAGCAAATGAAAACTGGCTGGGCTTGTTAGTCAGGAGTCATCCTTGTTTCCTCACTTTCTCTCATCTCCCACAACCAAACAATCAGCAGATCTTATCCATTTTATGTCCAAAATACATCTCAAATTTATTTTTTTTAAGTTAAAGGACCAGAACTTCTTTAGACCAGGCAAGCATTATTTCTTCCTTAGATGACTACTAATACCTCATCAGTGATCTTTCTCCAGGCTTATTCCCGTGTAATTCATTCTCTACAAAGCAACCACAGAAATGTTAAATTGTGAATAAAATCACTTCTTGCCTCTGATTAAAATCCTTCAGCTTTCACTTTCAGCCAGGGTGGAATAACAGACGCTAGATCTATCCTCCTTCCCTAAGCAATAAGAAAAATGGACAAAAATGCACACAACAACTATTTTCAGACAAGTAGTACAGGACTATGATCCTTGAGAGAATGGAAACAAACAAGGTGAGCCCTACAATTGCATGAGCTTACTGCCTGGAGGCAGTTTCCAGTCCACTTCACTGGGAAGAGTAAACTGAACAGATCTCCATGAGTTGCAGAGATAGAGATCGAGCTAGGGGAGGTTAAGGTGGCTAGAATTTGTGGAGCAGAGTACTGGAGAAGAGTGAGCAGCACAGAAAGAAAGAACTCCAAAGCTCTGCAGAGGGATCCCATCAATTCTCTGGCTGTGTGCTTATCTGTGCATATGTAAGAGGAATCAACTCTAGACCAGGGAGAGAACCATCTGAAAGGAATAAGCAGAACAATTTACAGATCTGGGAACAGATGGTATTCCTACTAGCCAGAGTAGAAAGGCCTCATAATTGATGGGGTATTGGGTAGAGTCCTGAAAAAAAAACGTCCTTAGTGGTAGCACTACTGTAGCCCCTAGAGTAAAGGCTACTCTAGACCTCCTCCAACAGAGCTTAAAAGCAAGCCTCAAAATAAGCCAAATGATCCCAAGTCACTTAACCATGCACTAGAACAAGCTCCAACATTAAAGAAATAATCAAAATCCAGCAACTGACAATATAAAATTCACAATGCCTGGCATCCAATAAAAAATTACCAAGCACACAGACAGGACTTCTGCCTATGACAGAATAAGGAGATACGTGAAACTCCTCTTCAAAAAACAAGTATAAACTGGACAAAATTGTCCAAAAATAACTATATCAGGACCCTGGAAAATGACCAAAGGCAAACACCAAATTGAGAAGCAATTATTATTTTTTAAAAATTGACACCTCAGGTAAGAACAGCAGCAGTCTGTAACTTCCTTGCCTGGGTCCACTCCCATCCTCCCATCCCAGGTCGTTGCTGAGAATGGTAGTTTCGATAAGGTGAAGCTAGTTGTAAAAACTAGCAGCTTTGCTGCCAGAAGAGGCAGACTAGACCTGGGGCAGGGAGCAAAAAGCCATGACAGCGTTGTCAGTTAAAAAATAAAATTTGACAGGAAATGAACAGGTGAAATGCACAACTTTCCTAGCCTGAGTTTGTGATCACAGTTTGGGCAAGACCAGTCAGAAATTTAACAAGGAGATTCTGGAAATGACAGAACTATAGAAGAGCTAGATTAGCTCTCCACTTCTTTCTGGCTGACTGGGAAATTACACATACACACAGGGGAGACCCAAGAAAGCCCAGTGGAAAGTAAAAGCCTAACCATACTTGAGAACAGGCTAAACTTTGAATGCACTCACTTCTCAATGTACACGTGGATAGGCCAGCAGAGGGGCAGTTAAAGCCTTGTGGACTCAAGGTGTTTGAGCAAAATCTCTGCTCAAATCACTGGCTGACTACTAGGCTATGCTGACACAGGGGTGACTTCTAGTAAGCCAGGGTGAAAAATAAAAATAAGATAAAAAGTCTGGGCAGAGACATCAGCAGTGGCCTGCAATTCACGGAGAAGAGAGACTCCATCATTTAAGTCCAGACAAATTAAAAGAAAAAAAGTATCTGGGAAAAAAATCAGCCTACAGAGTTGCTATAATATATTACTGAAAATGCCAAGTTGTCAACCAAAAATTATGAGAAATGCAAAGAAACAGTAAACTGTGACTCACATTCAGGAAAAAAAAAAAATCAGTCAACAGAAACTAATTCCATGGGCCCAGATGTCGGATTGAGCAGAAAAAGACTTTGAAGCAGCTATTATAAATATATTCAAATAATTTGAGAAAACTCTGTTTAAAGAATTGAAAGAAAATATGACAACGTCTAATAAATAAGGAATCTCAATAAAGAAGTAGAAACTATAAAAAAGAACCAAATGGAAATTGTAGAGTTGAAAAGTGCAATAACTAAAATGAAAAATGCCCTTAATGAGTTCAACAGTAGATTTGAGTTGGCAGATGAGCAAATCAGTGAACTTACAGATAGATTCATAGAAATTTTCCAACCTGAAGAATAGAGAAAAAAATGAATAAAGAAAAATGAGCAGAGCCTCAAAGACCTGTGGGACAGCATCAAATATACCCACATACCTGTGATAAGAGCATCAGAAGGTGAAGAGAAAGAGAGTCGCAAAAACATTTGAAGAAATAATAGCTAAAAATTCTACAAATTTGGCACAGGCCTGGTGGCACAGTGGTTAAGTGCGTGTGCTCTGCTTCAGTGGTCCAGGGTTCACAGGTTCAAATCCTGGGTGGGACTTATATGCTGCTCATCAAGCCATGTTGTGGCAGGATCCCACATACAAAATAGGGGAAGATTGGCACAGATGTTAGCTCAGGGACAATCTTCCTCAAGCAAAAAGGGGAAGATTGGTAACAGATGTTAGCCCATCTTACTCACCAAAAAGAAAAATGTCCAAATTTGATGACAAACATTAATCTTCAAATCCAAGAAGTTCAACAAACCCCACATATAATAAAGAAATGCACTCCTGGGGCTGCACTCCGCTGTGGCGGCCCAGGGTTCGGATCCTGGGCTCGGACATGGCACCGCTCATCAGGCCACGTGGAGGCGGTGTCCCACATCCCACAACTAGAAGGACCTTCAACTGATATACACCTGTGTACAGCGGGGGTTTGGGGAGATAAAGCAGAAAAAAAAAAAAAAGATTGGAAACAGTTGTCAGCCCAGGTGCCAATTTTTAAAAAAAAAAAAGAAAGAAAGAAATGCACCCCTAGACACATCATAGTCAAAAAGTTGAAAACCAAAGAAAATCCTGAAATCAGTAAGAGAAAAATGACTCATAATGAACAAGGGAATAAAAGTATGATTAATAGCTGACTTCTCACCAGAAACAGTAGAGGCCAGAAGGCAGTAGAGTGACATATTCAAAACGCTGAAAGAAAACCTTTTAATTGAGTATTCTATATCCATCGAACTAAAAATAAGGACATTTCCAGATGGTCAAAAACTAAGAGACTGTGCTACTAGTTGACCTGTCACACAAGAAATGCTAAAGGAAGTCCTTCAGGCTAAAAGGAAATGATATCAAATGGTAAATTAAATCCACAGGGAGAAATGAATAGCACAGAAATGATAAATATATGGGTAAACAATATATATATATATATATATAATATATGAGAAATATGTATATTTATAAAAATATAAAATATAGTTTATAGATAAACATATTTTCTCTTTTCTTAATTTCTTTAAAAACATAAGATTGTATAAAATAATAATTATAACACTATATTATTGGATTTATAACCCATATATATTAAAATATATGACAATAATAGCACAAAGAGAGCAGGTAGAAATGGAGTTATTTTGGAGCAGATTTGCTATATTTTCCTAGAATTGTCAGAGACTTGATAATTCAGATGTAAACTATAATTGATAGAACAACAACAACAAAAAAGCCTTTAAAATAGTGTTAAAAAATCAAAAGAGGAATTAAAATGGTATACTAAAATATTTGTTTGACACAAAAAAATACAATAAAGGTGGAACAAAGGAACAATAAAGACGAGATGTATTGAAGACAGATAGCAAAGTGGCATCTATAAATCCAGCCATGTCAAATATTATGTTAAATGTGAATAGACTAAACACGCCAATAAAAAAGCAGAGAGTGTCAGACTGGATGAAAAAGCAAGATCCAATGATACGTTGTCTACAAAAGACAGCTTAGACATAAAGAATAAATAGGTTGAAAGTAAAAGGATGGTGTGATTGTTCATTTTGTGTGTTACCTTGGCTGGGCCACAGAGCCCACAAATTTTGTCAAATATTGTTCTGAATATTTCTGTGAACGTGTTTTCTGGATGAGGTTAACAATTAAATCAGTGGACTTTGAGTAAAGCAGATTACCCTCCATAAGGTGAGTGGGCTTTACCCAATCAGTGGAAGATCTTAATAGAACAAAGACTGACTTCCCCTGAGCAGGAAGGAATTTTTCCAACAGACTGCCTTTGGATCAAATTGCAGCTCTTCTCTGGGTCCCCAACCTGCCAGCCTACTTTGTAGATTTTAGACTTATCATGTGAGGCAATTCCTTAAAAATAAATCTTTCTCTCTTTCTCTGTATATACATATAACATATGCCAGATATACATATATACACACACACACAGAGATTGTATATATGTATATGTATGTATATATACATACATACATACAGATGACACAAGGTATATCACACATATAGTAACCATAAGAAAACTGGGGTGGCCATATTAATGTCAGACAATATAAACATTCAGACAGGAAATCCTACTAGAAAAAGAGAGGAAATTTCATGAGGATAAAACAGTTAACACGTCAGTGAAAAGATATAAAAATTATATATATATCTCTAACAACAGAGCTCTAAAATGCATGAAACAAAAACTGACAGAATTAAAAGGAGAAATACACAATTCAACAATTATGGTTGGAGACTTCAACATTCCTTTCTCAGTAATTGGTAGAACTAGACAGTAAACAAGTAAGAATATGGAAGACTTGAACAATACAACCAATTTGACCTAACTCACATTTACAGAACACTACATCCCCAAACAGCAAAATACACATGCTTTTCAAATGTCCATGGAACATTCCCCAGGATAGACCATAAAACAAGTTTCAATAAATTTAAAGGATTGAAATTGCTTAAAGTACACTCTCTGATCACACAGAATTAAATTAGAAGTCAAAAACACAAAGAAATTTGAAGAAATCAGAAATAGAAAATAAACAAAACACTTCTAAATAACCCATGGTCAAAGAAGAAATCACAGAGAAACTTGGAAAATATCTTGGACTGAATGAAAATAAAACACAGCATATCAAAATTTATGGCAAACAGATAAAGCAGTGCTTAGAGGGAAATTCATGGCTTTAATTACTTATATTACAAGGCAGAAAATCTAAAATCAATAAACTAAGCTACCACTTCAAGAAGCAGAATAAGCCTAAATAAAACTGTACCAATTTGATTCATAATCAGATTACTGAAAACTAGAGATAAAGAGAAAATCGCAGACAAATTTATAGGAAAATACATGATACAATATGGAAGCAAGATAAGACTGACAGCATACTTCTTGTCTGAAACCATGTAATCCAAAAGACAATGGGTCTTCTTTACTGAAAGAAGAAAGCTGAAAATCTAGAATTGTTTATCCAGCGAAAATATATTTCAAAAAAGAACATGAAATAAAGGTATTTTCAGACAAACAAAGCTGAGATTATTTATTTAAAGTAGACCGTCCCTACAACAAGATGACTAAAGAAGTTCTTCAGGAAGATGGAAAATGATAACAGATGGAAACTCAGATCTACACAAGGGAATGAAGAGTGCCAGAAATGATTACTCATTGATTACAAAGTGAGAAATGATAACTTTTCAGTTGAGAAACCTGGTGGACATCATCTTGACCAAGTGATCAAAGTGATCATCACCAATAATAAGACAAATTGACATTATGCACTTCCTGGTGTGATATACAAAAAAGGACACAACATCACTTACATAGTACTTGTGCCAAAAATTTAAACTTGAAAGTAATCATGAGGAAACAAACCAACCCAACTGAGGGACATTCTATGAAACAACTTGCTCACATTCTCCAAAAACAATGCCATGAGGGGCCAACCCAGTGGCGCAGCGATTAAGTTTGCACGCTTTGCTTTGGCAGCCCAGGGTTCACTGGTTCAGATCCCAGGCACAAGCCTATGCACTGCTTGTCAAGCCATGCTGTGGCAGGCATCCCACATATAAAGTAGAGGAAGATGGGCATGGATGTTAGCTCAGGGCCAGTCTTCCTCAGCAAAAAAGAGGAGGAATGGTGGATGTTAGCTCAGGGCTAATCTTTCTCAAAAAAACAAAACAATGCCATGAAAGACAAAGAAAAGGCTAAGAAGCTGCTCCAGATTAAAGAAGACCAGAGAAACATGACAATTAAATGTAACTCTTGATCCTGGATTGGATAGTGGATCAGAGGGAAAGGAAAATGACTATAAAGGACATTATTGGGGGGTAAAATTTGAATATGTACTGAATATTAGATAAGAATATTGCATCAATATTAAATTCCTGAATTTGATGATTATATGGTAATTATAAGAGAATACCATTTTTCTTAGAAAAGACAAACTGAAATATTAAGGATAAAGGGTATTATGTCTATAAGATATTCTCAAATGATTCTGCCAAAAATATATATACATGTACACATGCAATAAATACAATGGCCCTCTGAGTGCCTCCCTCGCCGCCTTGCCATTTATCACTTGCATTGAGGAGATGGAACTGGATGATCTCTGAGTTTCTTCTATCTCAGAAATTCTAAGACTCTGATTTTACCTTATTTCTCGCATCTTTTAACTCCCAATCACCTCCCTTGACTGACTTCAAAGCTGCTCTACAATCCACTTCCCACACTGTGCCTTTTCCACAGAGGACAGCTGTTATAAATACGCTTCGTTCAGTTAAGAAGGCGGGGAAAGAACACGAACAAAATGAGCAGATTAGTGGAAAATATAAAAACTCATAAATGGAACTTTTAGGGATGAAAAACAAAATGCACTGGAAAATAGTACACCTTGTAGTTTTTTCACCATCCAATGGGCAAACCCTTTTCCCAAATTGTAAAGCAACTCCTGAAACATCATTTCCTTTGGGCAACCTTCCCAGGCTGATTCAAAGAAAGAACTCTACTCATGACCCTCTATACCTACTTCCTCTAGTACGTATTGAACTGGGTTCACCTGCCCCAAAAGGCAGTCATTCTTGACCTGCACTAATATACACATTTTCCTATTTACTTGTGACTTGACTTATGTGCTAAATCAGACTGTGAATCCTTTATGTGTATTTCCATCTCAGTGCATCTGTCTTTGACTTCAAAGGAACTATATTCCTATAATTTAATAGGACTGGCTTTACTATCAAAAAAATAAATTAAAAAAAATCTGATGTCCCAAATTGTCAGACCTCAACCCTAAATCCCTAACAAAAAGTAAATATAGGATTTCTGCTTTGAGGAAGATGGAGTAGATATACTTTTCCTTATTCTTCTTACTAGGTACAACTAAAGACTGTGGACATTACATATAAAAAAATAAGAATTCTGAATAGTAGAGAGAAGAAGTTAGACTGGCTAGGGACCTCAGAACCCTAGGATGACATGTGGTGAGTTCTGTAAATTTTCTTTTTGCCCCATATACCCCAGACTGGTTGCTGAAGAAGATGACAACATGGAAATGCCAATATACACAGATATAAAAAGCCCCAACAAAAGTTTGCTCTTTCTAGCCCAGGACCAGGAAGATGAAAAACTTTTAGACAAGAACTGTTCTACTGTAGCCAAACATCACAGGAAAAAAAAAAAAAAGCACACCATGGCCCAACCCTAGGGCCCTCAAAAGCACAATCTGCAAAACGGAAAAGCTGATAAATTGGGCTTCATAAAAATTAAAAACTTTTGCTCACAAAAGACCCTGTTAAGAGGATGAAAAGACAAGCTATAGTCTGGGAGAAATTATTTGCAAAATACATATCTGACAAAGGACTAGTTTCTAAAATATATAAAGAACTCTCAAAAGGCAACAGTAAAAAGCAAAATCCAACTAGAAAATGGGCAAAAGACATAAACAGACATTTCACTGAAAAGGATATACAGATGGCACATAATACATAAAAAGACGTTTTACCTCATTAGCCATTAGAGAAGTGTAGATTAAAATCACAAAGAGATATCATTACATACCTAACAGAATGGCTAAAACAAAAAGAGTGACAACACCAAATGCTGGTGAGGGTGTGGAGAAACTAGATCCCTCACACATTGCTGATGAGAATGCAAAATGGTACAGGCATTCTGGAAAAGAATTTGGCAACTTCTTTAAAACAATAAATCATGCAGCTACCATACAGCCAAGCAATTGAACTCTTGGGCTTTTATCCCAGAGAAATGAAAACTTATATTCACACAAAAACTTGCACATGAATGTTTATAGCAGCTTTATTCATAATAGCCAAAAACTGGAAAAACATAAATGTCCTTCATTGAGTAAACGGTTAAAAAAACTGTGATACAGCCATATCATGGAATACTACTGAGCAATAAAAAGGAATGAGGTACTGAGACATGCAACAACTTGAGTGAATCTCCAGAAAAGTATGCTGAGTGAAAAAAACCATCCCTAAAGGTTACATACTGTATGATTTTATCTACATAACATTCCGGAAATGACAAAGTTATAGATACGGAGAACAGATTTGTGGATGCTAAGAGTTAATGAAGTTATGGGGGTAGGAGGCAAGGGGTTGGGGCTATCAAAGGGCAACATGAGGGATATCTGTGGTGATGGAAATGTTCTGTATCTTGGATATCAATTTCAATGACCTGGTTATGATATTGTACTCTGGCTTTGCAAGACGTGATCATTGGGGGAAACTGGGTAGAAGGTATGCGGGATTTCTATTTTATTTCTTACAACTGTGTGTAAATCTACAATCATTGCAAAATAAAAAGCTTATGTGAAAAAAAGTAAATAGACCAGATGAGATCACATTTGGCTGTTCTTAGCCTTTTAGACCTTAGTATAAAAAATATTTTGAGGGAGGCTCCTTCATGGAGAACAGGATGGCCTTGGATGCCTCAGGAAAAGAAGACGGACACGCTCTAAAGGTTTAAAAGACCAGAAGGAAGCCAGATACAGGAGTGGAGCTTCATCAATCTCTTAAGTCCAGGGCTGGCCCTGGTAGTTTTCTCACATAATTTCTTTTTTTTTTTTTAGGGCTGACACACTTACACATTGCTAAATACAATATTTTCCTCATGCTACTGCTACTCAAAATATTGTTGATTTATGTCACAGGACTGCACTCAGGGAGGACTACTTTCAAGCCAAGGCAAGCTTTGTTTACTGAAGCCACATCTGTTTAGTGGCAATTACAGGCTTAAGTGACAAGCGAAATAATATTTGTCTTTGATTCCTCTCCAAACCTCTCTGTCTCCTCTCTTCCAGAGATCACAGGTAGTTTACGCTTCCATCTGATCAATTTCCCATTAAAAAATGGAGTTTATTCAGTTTTTATAGGTTTCCTATTGCCGTTCTCTGTGCAGTGGCCAGTGCCACCACGTCACTGTCATTGCTCCAGTATCAGCTCTCAGTTTCCCTTTTCATCACTACCACCACTCCTGTATTCCTTGAAGATAAGCGGTGCTTTCTCAATTACTGCAGTTTGTCAGGGCCAAAAAGTTAAACTTCTTTGCATTTTTCTGTTCTCTTTGTTGAAAAATTTGTGACAAGTCTCCACTGGACTGTTCTGGAAGGCACATATACCCACTCTACCTCCTAGCACCAGAACAGATCATTCTTAACACTCCCTCCTCTTTGTGACAAAATTATGTTCAGTAATAATCGTAAAATTAAACAAATAATCATGATGGCCAGAAAATAAAAACAAACAATAAAATGTTCATTTAACTGTGTGTGAGCATGCGTATACACACATATATGCTAGTAAAAAAATTAAAATATAAATGTGATCATAAAAGAAAATCAGTAATAGTTTAATACTTTTCAGTTATAACGTAGTTTTGGAGTCAAAGATTTTTTTTAAACATATTTACATAATGGTATGTTATAATAATGAATAATAGCACAGTTTAAAAACAAATCAGAAAAACTAACAACTAAAAAGGAAGAAATTTCAATTTTAAAAGTATTATTATTCAGTAAAAAAATTTGAATGAACTAAAACTTGCACTTATTAAACAAAAATACTATACCTCGACTTTTACATTCTATTTTACTGTTTTAAATTTCAGCCACAATTAAAAAGTCTACGAGATCACATACAAAGATAGAATTTTGGTATCAAGTTCTGTTTCTTTGTTTTTACAATCACTGTGGTATGAGGCTTTATCTCCAACGCTATTTAACTGTGGAAATATTCAATACCTCTGGGGTGAGAGACACTAGCAAACTCAAATGATTCTGAACCCTTACAAACTTACTCTTGAAACAAAGCTATGTAGCTAAGTATGATCATATTGGGAACCAACTGTATAACTGGAAATTGTCCATATTAACTTCATGTAGAATGCAGAATTTATTAAAGGGTAAGTAATAAAAATGTGCCAATTTGAAGCTTACATATATTATTAAAATTTAAAAGATAACTTCAGCAACTGTTTAGAACTTAGATCCAATAAAGATTTTATTGGGGAAGACTATTTTATCATGGACATTAATTACAATTACTGACACGTAGTGATAATAATTATAATTTTTTTGTAATTGTTTTTAGATTCGCTAGAGAAAATTCACCCCTATTGCCTGCACCCAGAGTTGATCACTTCCACCACCCTACAGTGATCCTGCCACTACATGAAAATTCTGACCCTTAAATGTGTATCCTGATTGGCATCTCCTACTGATGGTCAGCTACTTCTTATATTTGTGGCAGGAAAAGAATTGTCTATTAAGGGTAGGAGAACAAATCCTCCTTCCTTTCCCCTCTGTTTTTTTATTGCTGTAAGAAGAATTCAACATATTCTTGGCAAGTGGGAGGGAACCTTCCACTGGATGGAGTAAAAGACACTCTCTCCTCCAGAGAATGGTGTTTTTGCAATTTGGTGGAAGAGCTGTGTCAGCAATATTTAAAGAAGTGCCTCTTGCCACCCATTCGGTCCTTTTGGATTTATCTCCTTTGTTTTGAAGAACCACTTACTAGTTCTTTCAAAGTTTTTAAAGACTTTATTTTTCCTTTTTCTCCCCAAAGCCCCCTCCCCCAGTACATAGCTGTGTATTTTTAGTTGTGGGTCCTTCTAGTTGTGGCATGTGGGACGCCACCTCAGCGTGGCCTGATGAGCGGCGCCATGTCGGTGTCCAGGTTCTGAACCAGTGAAACCCTGGGTCGCTGAAGCAGAGCGCCCGAACTTAACCACTCAGCAACAGGGCCGGCCCCTTTCAAGGTTTTTAGACGCTGAACTCTCTCCACTGCTGTAAGGCTGAAATTTTCCTTTTTTCATCCCCATGCTATGGTTGAGCTTGGTGGTTCTCAAGTACACCTATAATAGCAGAATCTGAAATATGTGGGAACTTGTTAGAGAAGTGCATTCTCGGCCCACTTAAGACCCACTGAATCAGAAATTCTGGAGGTGGTCTCAAGGATCTGTGTTTTCATAAACCCTCTGGGTGATTTTGATGCACAGTAACGTTGGAAATCCACTGATTTCACAAGTTAAAGACTCCTAGGTTAATACTAATTTTTTTTGTCAATGTTTTGAAAATACTCTTTCTTGGTCTTTTGGTATCTCTTGTTACTAATGAAAAGTCTGCTGTCATTCTGTCTTGGTATTATATTTAAACATATGAAATTTCCAGTATTCAACCATGTTTTATTGAGGTAAGTTTACAAACAATAAAATTCACCAATTTTAAGTATATAATTAAATGTTTTGGCAAATGTACAGTAATGTAACCACCACCACAATCAAGATATAAAACATTTCCAACACCCAAACATATTCCCCCACACCCTTTACAATGTGTCCTCTCCTCCCACTCCTAAAAACCACTAATCTGCTTTTTGTCACTATAGATTAGATTGAGTCTCCTAGATTTTCACATACAGGGAATCACACAGTATATGCCCTTTTGTGTCTTGCTCTTTTCACTTAACGTAATGCTTTTGAGATTTATGTTATTGTGTTTGTCTGTAGCTTGTTCCTTTTTATTGCTGACTAGTATTCCACTGTATGGATTAACTACAATCTGTTTATCTGTTCACAAGTTAGTGGACATTTGGATTAATATGTTTTGTCATATTTTCTAGCTGTTTACAGAGGGAGAGCAATTTCCATAGCAGTTAATCCTTCAAAAGCAGAAGCAGAAGTCCTACTCAATCTTTTTTCTTTTTCTTCTTTTTCTTCTTTTTTTTTTTGCTGAGGAAGATTTGCCCTGAGCTAACATCTGTTGTCAACCTTCCTTTTTTGTTTGTTTGAAGAAGATTGTCCCTAAGGTAACATCTGTGCCAGTCTTCTCATGTTTTGTATGTGGGTCACTGTCACAGCATGGCCATTGACAAGTGGTGTAGTACCATGCCCAGGAACCAAACTCAGGCCATCGAAGTGGAGTACACCAAACTTAACCACTAGGCCACAGGGCCAGCCCCATACTCTGTCATTTTTGATCTACAATTGATCTACATTTTACATGGCTTGATCCAATGGATAATCTGTCTTTTCTATCCTGAAGTTTTAAGGATTTCTCTTTTCCTTGACTTTCTATATTTCCACTACACTGTGTCTAGTTTTGGATTTGTTTTTATTTATTCTACTTAATTCACTTTATAATTTCTATCTGAGGACTCATGTTTTTCTTCAATTCTGGAAATTTTTCAGCCATTATCTCTTCAAATATTTGCTCTCCTCCTTTATCTATTTTCTTTCTCTGAAATCTCTACTAGATATATTGTGTAACATTCTATTTCAACCTTCATGTCTCCTGATTTCCTTTTTGATTTTTCTGGCTTTTCTCTCTGTGTTCTGCATTCTGCATAATTTTGTATATGATATATGTAACTCTATAATTTTCTGTGATATCTAACTCTGTAATTTTCTCCTCAGCTAATCTAAATTACTATTTAATCTATTCATTAAGTTTTCTCAATATTTTAACTTCTAGAGTTCCTGTACATTCCAGTTATTTATTGCTGCTTAACAAATTATCTTAAAATTTCCCAGCTTAAAACAACCTTTTTGTTCTGCTCATGATTTTGTGGATTAGGATCTCAGAGAGGGTGCAGTTAGAGGTTCCGGTTTAGGACCTCTTATGCAATTGCAGTGAGACAGTGGTTAGATCTGGAGGAGCAGAGTGCTGAAGAAGTTATGGGGAGCCAGATAGCTCTCCTTCTTTGTGTAGCCACAGGACCACTTCATTGGTCTCTTTGCGTGGGCTAATTTGGGCCTCCTCATGCCTGACAACTCCTAGGCAGTTGGACTCCTTACATAGTAGCTCAGGACTCCAGCACAAGTGATCCAGTCAGCAAGGCAAAAACTGCCTCGCTTTTCTGATCTAACCTCAGAAGTCACACAGCATCACTCATACTACATTCTATTAATTACAAGCAAGTCACAGTCATGCTCCTCAAGGCAGGGGACATAGACCCCACCTCTGGATGAAAGGAGTATAAAGGACACATTGAAAAAGGAAAGCAGGCAGGATGGGAAATATTGTTGTGGCCATCTATGTGCAACAATTTTGGAAGATATAATCAATCATGCTATATGATTCTTTTTCAGATCCCTCCTTTAAAAAATATAATGTCCTGTTCTTGCCTTACAAGTTCTATTCTTCTCTCTCTTTCTTTGGACATTTTAAAACATACTTACACTCCCTTTTGTATTGTGTCCTGGGTTGTAGAGAAGACCCATCAAGCTTTTCCATGGCTGCCTATGCAGAGGGTTCGTAGGATTCACTGATTGCACGTAAATATTGAGTTTAGATTCTCGGCACGGGGCTTCTACAGAATGAGGTTATTGTGAGAATTTGAGCCTGCATAAGCAGAACAGGATAAGGACTTTTATTTCTCTTAGCTGACTTTTTTGACATTCAAGGGCCAGAGATGAGGCCCCAGCTCGAGCTCTGCATGGAGCCTAACCATCGCCTAGCCCCATGCGCAGGAGACTAAAGGCTTGACCACAGTCCCTTCCAGGTGTTAAAATCCATACCCTAAGGTGCTGGATTGCTCAGAACACATAAGTACCACTCGCTTCAGTGGATTCTCTTTTAATTTCCGACACCTGGAAATTTCTATTTCTTACTTACAAGCTTGGCTATGTACTTAAAAAGAAATGTTTTTAGTATCTAGAAATTTCATGCATTAGGAGTGAAAAGAGGATCTCCCGTGTCTTCTTAGTCCTTATCTTGACCAAAAGTCAACTGCGTTTCTAAATACAGAGCTTTGGATTGCCGAATGTTTGCATTTAATGAACAAATAAGCTCTTCTTTATGGGTCGCCTAACCTCATTGTGGGAGAAATAAGAGAATAAGGCTTTTGTGTGGAGGGATAAAAAGGGTGTGGGTGTGTATTTGGGGCAACCTGTAAGGGAGTAGACAAGTTCAGAGCCTGCTGGATTCAGGTCATAGATGTCAAGAGCCCATCCTTGAAGAGTCATTCCAATGCGATTCTGCCGCCAGTAAGGTCCCCAATGTGTGAGTCCAGAGGACTCTAGCGACAGTGGCTATTTAATGATATTTCTATCCCTATCAACTGACCATCCCATTTTCAATGGGTAGGAACTCTAAACTGTCTATTCTCAGAGCCCCTGGCCACTAGCTTCCTGACTGAGAAGTGAGGAGAACAACGACGTGATTCCACCAGGCCACGACGTTTGCCAACTCCAGGAGGGTGCCTTTAGAAACTGAGGTCGACGTTCTGGAAAAGCAGCAAGGTTTGGGAAAGAGCTCTGTTAGTTTTACTTCATGGAGGAACAAAGTGTAACAGAGCAGCGAGAACTAGGGCAGCTGGGGGGTTCACCCGTGGCACAAGCGCAGAGATTTTAGGCACAGGAGAGACACAAAGTAGTCGGAATCCTAAGAAAACTCAATCTGAGCCAGCAGAGCCAATTCTCAGGGGAAAAACAGGATTTTTAGTAAAGTTAGCCTTCAGTGAATTTTCTCCCATTTCCCCCTGCTCTTGACACTTACTCAAAGGGAATTATTTTCAGACTTCTGTCTGCAAGTGTCCTTTCGAATGGAGACCCATGAGGGTTCATATGTATTCAACTGTTCTTGTATAAGCAAGATGATAATGATAGTGATGACACTCCAACCGCTACCCATTCCCCAAGGTCCAGTTAAATTCCTGCCCCGATATGAAGTCTCCTCTGTCAACTCCAGCCCATTCTGACCCCTTCTTTCCTCTGACCTCCAACTTATTGTCTATTCCACTCACCGGTCACCTCAAACGTGCCTCAGGATTTTTCCTGTCATTGTCTCGAGTTGTTATTTATCTCTAATATTCCTTGTAAACTTTTAGTATGTTGAGGTTTGTTCTCTCTAACCAGATTATAGGATTTCTAAGTCCAGGAATGTACATTGCACATCTTCATTTTAATAATTTATAGCACTCGCCATAGGCTGCACATGACACAAGGGCTCCATAAATATTAATAAATGATAGCTTATTTGTTCACTGCTCTTGTTTGGAAGTTTACATGATATACCACATATTCAGAAACTGGGATGCTTTGGAATACAAAAGATCCTTGAAGAACTGACTCCGTCTCACTATGCTCCAGCTTCCCACCTGCAATATGGAGATGAGAATACTCGCTGGTCTCTGTTATGCTAGTAGATGAGAAGGTTGTTTTTATTGTTGTTGTTTTTTTAATTATGTGACATAAATATCTTTAAATATAAGCTTACTGTAAATTCTTGGCACAGGTGTGCCTCATCTTACACAAATAACATACTTCTGAAAAATTGGATGAAAAAAGAATTTTCAGGGGTCGGCCCCATGGTTAAGTTTGCACACTCTGCTTGGGAGGCCCAGGGTTTTGTTGGCTCCTATCCTGGGCGTGGACATGGCACTGCTCATCAGGCCATGCTGTGGCGGCGTCCCACATAGCACAACCAGAGAGATCTACAACTAGAATGTACAACTATGGACTGGGGGGCTTTGGAGAGAAGAAAAAAAGAAGAAGAAGACTGGAAACAGATGTTAGCTCACGTGCCAATCTTTAAAAAAAAAGAAAGAATTTACTAATTAATTGTTCTATTTCATCATTTAAAGTTTGATATGGGTTTGTCAGTTGTGAAATTAAATATCTGGTAGGGACTTGAAAAAAAAAAACTTGGTCAGATTAACTTGACTTGCAATAAAGACCCTGCCCTAATTTGCATATTTATAAATCCAGACTTTTCCCTGCATTCTCCCTGACCAACATGGTGAGAAACTCATAGAGGCGGAGGATAGAACAGGGTACAGGAGCTCGGGGGGATAGGGAAATGTTGGTCAGAGGGTACAAAGTTTCAGTTACATAGGATGAAAAACTTTAGAGATCTAATATATAGGCAAGATGACTTCACTGAATGATACTGTATTGAACACCAGAAATATGCTAAGAGAGTAGAGAGAGTAGAGGGTAAATTTCAGGTGCACTCATCATACATAAAAAAATGGTAACTATGTAAGGAGATAATATGCTAATTAGCTTGACTATCGTAATCATTTCACTAGGTATATTTATATAATATCATCATGTTGTACACCATAAATGTATAATTTTTATTAAAAATATATAAATAAAAAAGAAATAAACAAAACAAAATAAAAATTGTCTTCTACTGTACTTCCCCTTAAGTTATTATCCTTTATATTTTTTTCTCCCTCAGGATCAGGAAACAGAATTTTCTACATTGGTTTCTCCAATTCCTCTGCCCCTTCTGCCTCCCTGACCCACTGCAGCATGCCTTCTGCCCCACTATGCCATTCAAACTGCTCTCACCTTTTCACCAATGACTTCCTCTAGCTAAATAATGGCTAACAATAATAATGGTTAGGATTGAACAAGGGCTCACTATGCATCAATGCTCCTCTAAGCAAGTACTCATATATCTACAATCTCATTTTTCCTCCTAACAGTCATATGAAATAGATACTAAGTCTATTCCCATCTCATCTGCGGGAAAACAGCCTTGAAGAGGTAGGTTAAGGTGTCACTCAGCTATAAATTGCTGAGCCAGGACTCAAACCGAATTCTTTTTGATTCCAGGACCAGTGACTGGATCTCTAGGACGTATACATTCTCTCTGCAAAATTTGACCTTGTTACCGCTCTCTCTTTTGTGCAACTCTTTACTGTTCTAGTTTGCATGAGTGCACTGTCTCCTATTCTCTGAAGCCTCTCAGTCTCCTTTCCAGGCTCTTCTTTTTTGACCCACGCTTTAAACTTCAGAACTTGCTAGAGCTCTGTTCTTGGCCCTCTTTTACTTTCACACCACATAGTCTCCTTGGGAAGGTTCGTATATTCATTGGACTCCTCTTACTGGTTTCTGCTGGTGACAGTCAACTGCATGTCTCCAGCCGGATCACTGTCCTGTTCTCCAGATCTGAATATCTAAATGTCTCCTGGACACAACTTGGATACACAAATTCATTATGTCTTTAAATGAACCCAACTGTCTGCCTCTGCTGCCAATTATCCCTGAAAAAATATGCCCTGTGAAGAGCACGCTCACTCAGCCTGTTGACCAATATCACTTAACCTTCCTCTCCTGCAACTCTCATATGCAATCAAACGATCACCAAGACCAATCAATTCTACTACCTAAATAACTCTCTTTTACTGTCACTTCCCAAGTTCAAGCCTATGTGATTGCAACAGTCTCCTCACTGGTCTCCCTGAGTCCAGTCTTGCCATCTTTAATTCATTCTTTAGACTTCAAACTACAGGTTGGTTCGGATATGCTCTACTTGGTTCTCATTATCTTTGAATGAGCAGGTACTTGGGGCTTCACTACTGCTCCATGTGTCTCATTTTGGTGCCCAAGCTAAAGGAGCCATGGCTGCCCATGAGTCTATCGTAGCCAGAGAGATCATTCAAAACTTCAAACACTATCAAACTCTCCCTTAAAATTCTTCAGTCTTCTAATATTCTTAGAAGACAATGCAAACTTACGATGTATCAGTCAGCTATTGCCACAATGATACTGTGTAACAAACAACCCCCCCCCAAATCAAAGGCTTGCAATAACAGCCCCTCATTCTCATGCTCACAAATCTATAGGTTGGCTAAACTAAGCTGAAGTAGGCTAGAATTCAGGCTCCTGAGCTCCACAATCCAAGTATAAGAGGTAAATGAGGTTCAGATCTGGACACAGCATAAAAGATCTTCAGGATAAAGTGTCTGCCTTGTCATCCAAGCTTCCAGCACAGAACCTAGTCTATAGCAGATGCTCACTAAATGTTTGTTGAATGACTGTATGAAGCCAGATAGGGCTGACTTTGGGGAAACCAAGAAGTTAATTTCTGTGTCTGCAGCCTCTCGATTCTGCATGCTGTTTTCTCCTTTGCAGTGTGTCTTGTTTAGGAATCCAGTTCCCTCGTGATCACTTCCCTCTGCTCTCTACCCTCACCAAGGCCATGCATCCAGGAATTTACACATTAATAAAATCATCTGTCTGTTAACTCTTCCAGATTTATTTGGCACTTGGAGCTCTCACTGAGGCATCTGCAGCAAGACTTTGACCCCTGCTAAAGAAATTTAAATCACCTACTAAAAGATAAAGAAAAATTTAGCACTAAGTAAGTGGGAAGCTATATTGTCCTCTAGGCAAAGATTAGTTAAACATTCAGGATATGATAAACTCCCACTAGTTTATCATACAGATGTCAGCCCAACCCCCTCAAAACCGTGTTGCAAAAAGTTTCACTCAATTGTGTGCTTTATTTTAAGCCCTTCAGGATAGACTCTTTCTTTGAATGTACTATGGATAAAGATAGCCGTCACAGACAACGATCTTCCCATAACACACCAACATTCATGCCAGCCTCCCCCATGATTAATCCCTCAGCCTGTGGTGTACACATGGCTTATTCCAGTCAGATCTCAGAATGCCCCTAGAAATAGGTCATCTGAAATAAACATCAACTTCTCTTCAAAAAGATTCTATGGCTATGTGGTCATAACCCAAAAAAAGAGTCCTTTGGGGAAACAGGACACGTAAACAGCAGAGCGCAGGCATCCCTTGCATCCTGTTCCTTCCTTCTCAGTGCAACTTCATATTTGACCTCTCTAAGATCAACCGCTCCCTGCTGTCTAAGCTGAGTCTGGGCAAGCTCTGTCCCTCCTCCCCTGATTTCCGTTGCCTTAAGCCCCTCAACATAATACTCATTTGCAAGAACGTTACTTAAGTCATGTAAGCATCAGGCTTGCTCCTTCTTCCTGAGAAAGCTAGAAAACAGCAAACATAACTAGGATGGCTCCCTGAGCCAGATTACAGAGGGCAGGAGTGGGGCGGGAGGGGATGCAGAGGAAACTAATATTTATTGAGCAACTTCCATGCACCACTGTTCTATTGTTTTACATACGGGATGTAGTTTAACCCTCATAACACTTATCTGAGATACCTGTTATTATCTTCCTTCGTAAATAGAAAAGCTAAATCTCAGAGAGGTGAATTAACCGGTCCTTGGGTCCCACCACTAGAAATCAGCAGAGATAGAGTTAGAACCCAAATCTGACCAGTCTCCAAAATCCCTGTCCCCGGCACCTGCTACGTGTCTCCATGATTGAGTCTCCTTAATGAGAAAATGAAAGACACATTTCCAGAATTGTGTGGTAAACAAGGAACTGTTTTGATGAAGCAATCAGAAGATCAACAACCTTCCAGTTAACAAATATGCACTCAAAACCCCATCAGAGCTAAGCTCCAGGCGAGGCATTGTGGGAGACCCCGAAGTAGGTGCTGGGCTCTCTGACCTCCAGCAGCTTACAACCCAGGAGAGGAGAAAAGCTCTAGCATCCAGGGAATTGAGAAGTGCTCAATTGTGTTGTATAGTTCCAAGATAGGACAGGCCAGTGTGGGCTCAACAAGGAATGTATTACTCAGGGTTCTAGTTGCAAGAAACCAGGTTTAAGAAGAAAGAATGTATTTAACAGCTAGTGGCGAAAACCACAAGGAGATACCACTTCACACTCACTAGAATGGTTATAACCAAAAAGACAGATAATAATAAAGATCATTTGGAAAAGATGTAGAGAAATTGGAACACCTGCATGTTGCAAAATGGTGCAGCCACTCTAGAAAACAGTTTAGCAGTTCCTCAAAAGGTTAATCACAGTTAACACAGTTACCATACCAGTGATTCCACTGCTGGGTATATACCCAAGAGAAATGAAGATACAACATCTCCACAAAAACTTGCATGTGAACGTTCATAGAGGCATTATTCATAATAGCCAGAAAGTAGAAACAACCCAAATATCCATCAACAGATGAGTGGATAAATAAAATGTTGGACATCCATAGAATGGAATATTATTCAACAATAAAAAGGAATGAATTGTCAATACATGCTACAACATGAATGAACCTTGAAAACATACTAAGTGAAAAAAGCCAATCACAAAAACCACATATTGTATGATTCCATTTATACGAAATGCCCAGAAGAGGCAGACCTTTAGAGATATAAAATAGATTAGTGGTTGCCCAGCTCTGGGAATGAGGGGAGGCATGGCAAGTGACTGCTAATGAGTATGGGGTTTCTTTTTCGAGGACAAAAATGTTCTAAAATTAGACTGTGGTGATCATTGCACAATCCTATGAATTTACTTTAAGATTCTGTATTGCACACATTAAATGGGTGAATTCTATGGTATGTGAATTATATCTCAATAAAACTGTAAAAAAAATTAGTGGCTGGCTTACAGAGTCTCTGAGAGGCTGGAGAACTAGGCTCAGAGGTTGTACAGGCAGAAGCAATGTTCCAAATTATCCAGGCAACTGCAATGGCAAAGATATCATAGCCATTGCTGCTGGGCACAGATTGTCTTGCTTGCCCAGAGGACGTGACTGAAACAGAATTCGGCTGCAAGGACCACAGCCATTACTACCTCTAGAAGATTATCTGCCACTGCTGCAGCCCCCACTGCCACCAGAATGGATTCTACATGGTCCCTGCTTCTTCTCACTGCTAGTTTGGGGTGGGGATATTTCACTGGCAAAGCCCAGGTCACATGCCCACACCGTGGCTGCAATGGAGGCTGGGAAAGTGAGCATCCAGCATTGCCAGGGTTGTAGGGGGAAAGTGAATGAACTGTGCCTTATAAGAGTGATTCTCCAAATATAGGAAGAAGGTGGTCAAAAAGAATAATTAATGCTGCTACAGAATGTTTCTGGAGTTGGAAATAGCTTCAGCTGCTCTTTGAGAGATGGACGGGATTTGGACGCAGAAAAATGAGAAAAACATTGCAGCTGAGGAAATTGCATTAGGTAGGTGGTAATAAAGACCTACCTTTCTCAGGAATTCACAAGGTCCTCCAACTTGATGGAAAGATAGGACATGCAGGCATCTAAGAGATGATACAGGAAGCAGAGTGACATCAAGCTCTGGGCTGTACGGTTGTAGTGACTTTAAAAGAAAGGTCACCCACTACTCAGGCATAAAAAAACATGAAATCACGCCATTTGGGGCAACATGGATGGACCTTGAGGGCATTATGCTAAGCAAAAGAAGTCAAAGAGAGAAAGACAAATACTGTATGATTTCACTGATATATGGAAGACAAACAAACAAACAAACACACAGATAAGGAGAACAGATTGGTGGTTACCAGAGGGGGAGGGCAGGGCAAGATGGGTTAAGGAGCACATGCGTACGATGACGGATGGAAACTAGACTTTTGGTGGTGAACACGATGCAGTCCAAATAGAAGCTGAAATATAATAACGTACACCTGAAATTTACACAATGTTATAAACCAATATGACCTCAATAAAATAAAAAATTTTAAGAAAAGAAAAAAGAAAGGTCACCCAAAGTGGGTTATTACAGGAAATTCTCAAGGTCCAAATGGCTTGTCAGAATTTCTTTGTAGTCTGGCCACCAGGGATATCGGTGACAACTTGAAAGTTAGACCCAACCAGTCGCCCAAGTATCAGGGAGGAGGCCCCCAGGTGGTTTCTTCACTTCCTTTGTTTTGTCCCCTTGCACGCCAGGGCAGGAAACAGAGCAATGGAAACAAGGGCTGCTTTTGAGGTGTATTCAAATGGGGGCCATGGTGGCAGTTTGGGGGTGGGACATGTTATTTCTGGTTTAGGCGGTTGAGACTTTTTTGCCCAATGATTGCTTTTTCTCCCTGTGTCTCCTATGAACACAGGTTAGATTGATCCCTTTCTCAGACCGTCCCACACCGTCTCTTTCTATTCTTGAGTTCTGTTTGGAACTCTAAATCTTTGCTGCATCTGGGCAGCTGCGATGATGTAGAGCAGTCTGGAAGAGGGTCTGGCCCTTTCACCATAGTTCATTTCATTTTTATGCTCCCTTTCTATCTGGCTTTTCTTAATAGCTTTGAGATGAATTTCCTTTCAGCCTTGCTCTGGCCTTGTGAAAGCAAAGAGTTGAGTTATTAGGCACAATAGGAGCATTTATTTATCTGGCTTTCATCAAGATAAATAACAAATTTATATAAAATCTTAGCACATCAAAAACATCCCGATATATAAAAAATAAATGGGGTCTACTTAATGGTTTTGCAAAACTTTGCCATAAAATATCAACATGGTAAATTAATTTGCTAAATGGTATCTTAACATGAAGTCACTTAATAGCACTAAGGGGCAGATGGAAGAGGGGAATTTTAAGAAAGTCTCACCGTGGAGCTTAAAAAAAAATCACTACGTCAGCGACGTGATACACAAAAAGCAAGGATGATGGATTCGCCATCAATAAATTTAATAGCAGCCAGAGTACCATTTGCTAGAAATTCACTAGGAATCTGAATTATTTTAAATAAGGCGTCACACATAAGGCTAAGAAAGAAAAAAACCCCAGCTCAGTTTCTATTAATTTCCCAGCCAGTAACTTTGAAATAGTGTAGAATTTACAAGTCAGCAGCAAAAACACACCCAACCAAGGAGAAAAATGGGCCATTTCTCTTTGGTGTCCAACTGAAGACATCACTTAGGAGTTATTTCCTGATTACTGAAAAGTCTGTATCATTTCTTAATTTTAACTGGACTGAAGCAGCTCCCCCACGATACAGGGAAATGTGAGTGGCTTGAGTTTTCCCTGCGTTACAAGGGCATCATCTAGGCCCCCAAGTGGCAACCTGCTCAGAACAGTGTTAAAGACTGTGTCACACCAGCTGAGAGGAAGACACAAGACACAATGCTGGCTTTTGTCATTGGCAAGTTAGTAATGCTGAGCAAGCGGAAGAGAGAAATGTGTCTGTCTAAGTTTTGCAGCCCATTGGGAGAGCTTGCCTTTCTGTTCCGCTTTACTCCACAGAACAGGGCCCGTCACTGGGCCTGGGGATCCAGGACGGCCGCTTGGCTGTCTCTCACATTCATGAAGAGCTTCACCTTCAGATGTTTGATGTTCTCATCAAAGGTCATCCATGCAGTGCCGGAGATTCATGGTGACTAAAAGAGGATGGCATCCATCATAAACCTTTCATCTATTTCACGTCCTGACTGTGGTGTGCTATATTTTAATGTTTCAAATATTATTATACAAATACGTTTCACTACATTTAACTTAAACAATGTTTAAAACACTACAACTTTTTGAAACCCCATTTTGGAATTTTTAATTTATTTCCTATACCAAGAGCCTCAATAAATAAATAAATAAATAGAACAAAAGACAGAAAGAAAATGGTCTGAGCCTCTCTCACCTTCTGAGAGACCCCATCTAGAAGACTGTTTATCTTACTAATGACGAGATGCTATACATTTGACTCCATTTAATTTATTTCAGTTATTAACTAGTCTTTAGGAACTTAAGTTGTAAAGATGATAAAAGCAATCTGTAAATAAAAATAATTGTTACTATTCAGTGATTGCCAACTACATGCTGGCCACTGTGCTAGACATTTTCTGTTTTCTTTATTCCATGACAGCATTCAGGTAAAGGTGATTATTCCCATCTCACCTATAGATAAACTGAGGCTCAGAGAATTGGCATTTGCCTGAGACTACCCAGATGATAAAAAAGAACTTGGATTTGAACCCAAATTTGTTTGTCTCCAAAGCCCGTGTTCTTAGCCACTTCTCAAAGATCATTTAAATGGCAGTTCCTATTTTATAGGAAAACTGAAAGACACAACCGTACACTCGAGGGAAAGTCTTCTTCCTCAGTTAGTGCTAGATGAATACCGTCAAAATCTACTCTTAGGCCTCCCTTTTCTAGACCTCATGCTGACCAGCTCCCATGTAGCAGCTCAATCTTCCTTCAGACATATAACTACAATACAGCTCAATAGGCTTCAACTTTAGGTTTTCGTGTCCTCTTGAGGTTAGACCCTAACTGGGGTTTGGATAGTTCAGAAACTCCTCAGCAACCATTCACAGATCACTGTTACAGTGATAATCTTATTCACAGAGGACAACCTTATACATAATTCTTAGGCTATCTTGCTTTTTCTCCATATACCCAATAATGTGCCTTCAGGGAAAGAAGTGCCAGTGCTCAGATATTCACTAGCCTAGTTATAGGACATCTCTTAGTTTTAATAAATAATTATAGCATTTTAATAGGTGAGATAGGTACGTGGAAGGGTATTCAAAAAGTGCAAAAGGATATGTAGTGAAAAATAAGTCTTCCCGCCCACCTACCCACTCCCACCCTAGTTCTCTACCTCAAAGCAACCACTATCTTTCACAGATATTCCATGAAAATATAAGCATTGAATGTATCCGTTTAAATGTCAGTGTCCCACCCTGAACATTGCATTTTTAATGACATGTCTTTAAGATGGTTTTATATCTGCACAGATCTGCTTTCTTCTTTTTTACGGCTGCATAGTATTACATTGATGGATGTACCATTATGTATTTAACCAGTCCAATTTTGACAGACATTTGGGTTCTTTCCACGCTTTGTGATTAGAAACAGTGCTACACTGAATGCCTTTTTATCTGTAACAATTTACAAATGTAGACATATCTTTAAGATTAATTTCTAGAAATGAAGTTTCAGTGTTAAATTTAATCTGCCTTTTCTAGAAATTGTGCCACTTTACACTTGCACCAACAATTGCCTGCTTCCTAATAGCTTCACCTACACAATGTGTTACAAACGTTTCATCTTTGTCAATCTGATTGTCAGTTTTAATTTGCATTTCTCTCTTTTTTTTTTTATTATACTGCATCCCCTCACATGTGACCCTAATCACCCCTTTTGCCCTCCCCCCTCCCCCCTTCCCCGATGGTAACCACCAGTCCAATCTCCAATGCTATGTGTTGTTTTTTTTTTTGTCGTTTTTATCTTCTACTTATGAGTGAGATCATATGGTATTTGACTTTCTCCCTCTTACTTATTTCAATCAGCATAATACCCTCAAGTTCCATCCATGTTGTCACAAATGGCTGGATTTCATCATTTCTTATGGCTGAGTAGTAGTCCATCGTGTATAAATACCACATCTTCTTTATCCATTCGTCCCTTGATGGGCACCTAGGTTGCTTCCAAGTCTTCTCTATTGTGTATAATGCCACAATGAACATAGGGGTGCAAGTATCTTTAGGCCTTTGTGTTTTCAAGTTCTTTGGATAAATACCCAGCAGTGGAATAGCTGGATCATATGGTAGATCTATCCTTAATTTTCTGAGGATACTCCAAACTGCTTTCCATAGTGACTGCACCAGTTTGCACTGCCACCAGCAGTGAACAAGGGTTCCCTTCTCTCCACACCCTCTCCAACGTTTGTTGTTTCCTCTATTGTTAATTATAGCCATTCTGACCGGAGTGAGGTGATACCTCATTGTAGTTTTGATTTGCATTTCCCTGATAACTAATGATGTTGAGCATCTTTTCATATGCCTGTTGGCCATCTCTATATCTTCTTTGGAGAAATCTCTGTTCAGATCTTTTGCCCATTTTCTAATTGGATTGTTGGTTTTTTTGTTGTTGAGCTGTATGAGTTCTTTGTATATTTTGGATATTAACCCCTTATCTGATATGTGGTTTGTAAATGTCTTCTCCCAATTGTTAAGTTGTCTTTTCGTTTTGTTGATGGTTTCCTTCGCTGTGCAGAAACTTTTTAGTTTGATGTAGTCCCATTTGTTCATTTTTTCTTTTGTTTCCCTTGCCCGGTCAGACATAGGACTTGAAAATATGCTGCTCAGACCAATGTCATAGAGCGTACTGCCTATGTTTTCTTCTAGAAGTCTCATGGTTTCAGGTCTTACATTCAAGACTTTAATCCATTTTGAGTTGATTTTTGTGCATGGTGTAAGGGAATGGTCTACTTTCATTCTTTTGCATGTGGCTGTCCAGTTTTCCCAACACCATTTATTGAAGAGACTCTCCTTTCTCCATCGTATGCTCTTGGCTCCCTTGTCGAATATTAGCTGTCCATAAACGTGTGGGTTTACTTCTGGGCTCTCAATTTTGTTCCACTGATCTGTGTGTCTGTTTTTGTGCCAGTACCATGCTGTTTTTGTTGCTATGGCTTTGTAGTATAATTTGAAATCAGAGAGTGTGATACCTCCAGCTTTGTTCTTTTTTCTCAGGAATCCTTTGGCTATTCGGGGTCTTTTGTTGTTCCATATAAATTTTAGGATTCTTTGTTCTATTTCTGTAAAAAATGTTGTTGGAACTTTGATAGGGATTGCGTTGAATCTGTAGATTGCTTTAGGAAGTATGGACATTTTAACAATGTTAATTCTTCCAATCCAAGAGCACGGAATATCTTTCCATTTCTTTGTGTCTTCTTCGATTTCTTTCAACAATGTTTTGTAGTTTTCGGTATACAGATCTTTCACCTCTTTCGTTAAGTTTATTCCTATGTATTTTATTCTTTTTGTTGCAATTGTAAATGGGATTGTATTCTTAATTTCTCTTTCTGCTACTTCGTTGTTAGTGTATTGCATTTCTCTTATTATAAGAGTGATTGAACAACTTTTCGTATATTCACAAGTCATTTGTATTCTTTTTTCTATTAACTCTCTGTTAATATCCTTTATGTATTTTTCTATTAAGTCATGGATCCTTTTTCTTATTAATGTATACGAACTCTTTGTATATTAAGGGAATAAGCTCTATGGGATGTGTGTTATAAATAGTTTTCTCCTCAATTTGTTGCTTGTCTTTTAACTTTATTATTTCTTGGCAAGCAGAACTTTTTCATTTTTATTCATTAAATTTATCAATCCTTTCCTTTATGGCCTCTGGGATTTGCATCAAACTTAAAAAGCCTTTTCCCACATTGATATCATATAGGAATTCTCCTATGTATTTTATGACTTCATTTTTTATGTTTAAGTCTTTTATCCATCTGGAATATATCAGATACAAAGAGCAAGGTAGTGATCCACTTTGATTTTAGTGTTCCAAGTGGCTGCCAAGTGACCCAAAAACCATTTTGCATTTCTTCTTTTTTAGATAATGCTGGAGAACCCACTAAGAAACCTGGCAATTGGTGTTAGCTTCAGCCTCAGATCTCATGGAAAACCCATCCCACATAGTACATGGAAAGCACCATCATTACCTCTTAAGAAATAAGCTGGTGTGAGTAGAATGTATCTGAATTAGAAGCAGAGCAACTGAGATTAGTCCAAACCTGAGCAGACACATTTTGTGAGGCCTAAAGCATATAAATTTATGAAGGGGAGGGAGAGGGGTGCTCTTTAAAAGGAGTAATATAAAATTACAAATATAAAATTAGATATAAACATGAATGCTTACTTAGAATGATAGAAGAAATTATAATAAATTAAAATTTTGTAAAGCAAATACATTCTGTAAACATTAAAAAATACAGAAAAATAACATGGTAAGATAACATCATAATACTTTTATTAACTGCATGATACTCCTTTATAATATTTTGGCTATACATTCTTTGATTGCCTTTTCATATGAAAATGATTTTATAATACTATTTTCCATAGAGAAAATTGAAAGATAGTTCAGTTTTTCCTCTAGCGTTGGCTGATCAAATTTTGTTTTTTATTAATGATGGTTTAGAAAATTTCCTTCAGCATTAAATGTGATATCGGTATTGTCGTGTAACTTTGTAGGATTGTTGTCAAATTTGAAGAAATCTCTATCAAGTTTCTTTCATATATAAACTATAAGATTTCAGGTCATTTCAATTTTTCATGTTCAGTGACTGACCTTAAATTCTCTTTGAATTGATGATACTCATTAACCCGTTTGTCATCAATGCCCTCATTATAAAGCTTACATGAGTTTTACGTAATTATTTTTTTGTCCAGTATTTTATGCCAAATCACAACATAATATAAATCCTTTTCCAGCATGTTCATATGACTTTCTCATCTTCATTAACTGGATTGTCGAACAATCCAAGAGTTTACTCATTACTTCTACTCAAAATTTTTCTCTTCCTTTTAGTGAATTACTGCTTTAGGGGTGATCTGAAATTTTGTCGGGTCAAATTCACTTCTTGTTGTCTTTGCTCAGCTGCATTGCATTTATTTTCATATTCTATTAATTTTTATATGAAATTTTCTTGATCAAGGAGGAAATTAAATCTGAAATTACAAATTATATAGAAAATAATGAAAAAGAGATTACTTTAAAAGAAATCCAATGGGTCACAGCTAAAACTATACTCTGAGAAAAATATATAGCCTGATTACCAAAAATAAATGAATTTATTTTTATGAAAGTAGTAAAAGAAAAATGAGGAAACCAAAAGAAAGTAATAGGAGGTAGTTAATAAAGACAAAGTTTGAGATTACTGAAATGTAAAAAAAGTTATAGAAACATAATAAATTCTCAAATTTTAATATTTGAAAAGGACCAAGAAAATGGGTAAATGTCTCCAGACCTAACTAAGGGAAAAATATAGAAAAGAGAATCAAAAGATTGGGAATAAGAAAGGACATACTATGAGAAAATATTATGAGTAGATATTAAATTGAATTCTATAGCTATAATTTGAGAATATAGAGGAAATGAATGTTTTCCTATTAAAATGTAACTTTACATTCAAACTGAAGTTTTGCCTCGAGCGGCCTCAGGTTCTGCATTGCTGTATTCCGAAGGAAGGACTAAAGTACATACAGAATTCACAAAGGCAAAAAGCAATAATTTATTGTGTAACTTTTGAAGTTTTCACCCACTTTGAAGGCATAAATGGGCAAAAGTTGGAGATTTTAAAGAGAGAAATTTGTCAGGAGGCTTTCTTTGGAAAAGATGGACTGTGATTCCTACTCTCCTTCTCCACCAAAGGAGAGAGGAATGTTACCTCCTAACCCGAAGTCTAGTCTTAGAGATTTCCACTGGACCACCCAAAGAGCTTGACTTGTGTTCCCTGATGTTGCGGGAGGGGATGGGGTGGGGGAGAAAAGCACAAGTCTGGGGTCTTCGTCCCATCTAAGAAATCTCATGGGCAAGAGCTTAGCTGCTCCAGTGGCAGAACACAGGCAGCTGGATTAGGGTTTGTTGGGACGAAGGATGAGAGTTTCTTCAGACATAAGCCTTGAGAGAGAGAGAATCAGCCTTTTTGATTCTTGCCAAGAACACAATTTGAGAGGGCTATGAGAATCCAACAGAGAAAGTTTATATAGTGGTAACGAGAAAACTAAAGACAAGGGAGAAAGGATGCATAGAATTCATTGTCCACATCAATAGATTTGCTGTCAGAAGGACCCAGCTGGAAAACTCTGGGCAGGAGACAAAAAAAAAAACAGGCCTAGGGAATGTGAAGCCAGCTTATAACAGTATCTGTCAAAATGAAACTTTCTATCCATCTTTTCTCTGCTTCCTCTGGGCACACTCCAGCTCCAAAGGGATTGGAAATAGCAACTAATAATTGAGCAGAGGTGAATAAAAGAGAGAAAAGAAGATTTCTCACTGGTGGTGACGGTGGTGGCAGTGTGATTCTTTAATCTCTCTGAATCTCAACTTAAAAACAGACAGAGCAATAGATAGCAAAATCAAAAACCCATACATGGATAACACTTACAATGAAACTAGTTGACAAGGTATCCACACAAGTCCCAAAATGTCAGCAGGTGAGGACAAACCAGCAAGAGCCACAAGACCTGCACAATATCACAGATCTCGTGTAGGAGAAAAAAGAGGGGAGCAATGGAGAATCTGACAGATAGGAAAACAGAAGTCCCCAAAATGGCCAATAGGTATTTACTGGAAAGCAGAGAAGGACAGTTAGAGAGGAGCAAGTGAAACTGAGAGTTTTGTCTAATTGAACAGCAGGCAAGCGCTGGGACCCACAGAGGGAACTTTACAAGCACGAGCAATCTGGCCCCTGTGAACTGCCCAAACTAACCTACTACGGCTCCCGTCTAGGACAGGTCCACACAGTGAGGAAAACCTGCTGGGATTTGATCAAAATTGAGCAGGAGGAGATCAACAGAAGAGAAAGGAAAAAGAAGGTCCAGACCAAGTGACGGTAAGAGTATAGGGGCAGGAAATCTCAGAAAACAAGCTACCATATTTTTTAATGCCGCATGAAAACAACAGAAGAGAGAGTTCTGTGAAGTTACTCTGAACCATGTGTCCTTCCAAAAGTTCAGGAAAACTAAGTTCACATTAGAAAAGGAACAATAGAAAAGAATTAAGGTCGAATCCCACACAAAGTTATTGTATGATAAAAAAAAGAGTAAGACATAGAATAACATCTCCATGGTCCAGTGGTTCTCAAACATTTGTTCTCTGCACCCCTTTATACTCTTAAAAAATGGTGAGGACTCCTCAAAAGCTTTTGTTTATGTGGGTTATATCTATTGCTATTTACCCTTTTCAAAATTAAAACTGAGGGATGCTTAAATTATTTATTAATTCATTTAAAAATAATAATGCACACATTAATGTGAACATTAATGCCATATTTTATGAAAAATCACTACGTTTTCCAAAACAACAATAAAAGTAATTTAATGAGAAGAATAGCATTGTTTTACATGTATACAAATCTCTTCACTGCCAGGCTTTATAGAAGACAGCTGGATTCCCATATCTGCTTCTGCATTCCATCTGTTGTGATGTGCTATTTTAGTTGAAATATATGAGGAAAATCTGGTCTTACACAAATATATAGTTGGAAGAGGAAGGAGTATTTTAATACCTTTGTCAGATAGTTGTGGATATTCTTCTTTGGTATTACACCAAACCTCCACAAGTGGTAATTGCTTGAAAGTTAGTTGCAACACGGAATAGGAAACTCTGTCAACGAACTTTTCAAACTCTGTTCTATTAAAATCTATTGGTTTATCTTTGAATGGATCTTTTACCCGTGCATAACTTTCTAACAGTATGTTGAGCATTTGGATAATATTGCTTCACTGAATTATGTGGGTCTTCCAAATGTTGACACATTTCATCACGCAACAGCAACAAGTCACACTTGTGAATATCACCAACAGTCTTAACTGAAAAGCCTTTAAATATTGGGAAACTGTAAAGCTCGTGGTGGCAAACACAAGTTTTCCAAAATTCAAATTTTCACTTGGAAACTCAAATTTTTTCATTGGCAACAAATACTGTCAGTTATTTTCCTTGAAATTTCAGGCTTATTTAGTTCATTTCCAAAATATGTCTACCAAATGCCCAAGTCTGAATAATCATAGTTTATCCATTAGTCATTCTTTCAAGTAAAGATAGTGTTCCAATTCTTTAAAAAAGTGGTTAGTTCAGTTAGCAATTCAAACAATTAGAGTACTTTTCCTGAAAACAACCACCATACTTTAGCATGTAGCAAATGTTATGTGTATTTTGTCACACACAGAACATTAAAAAGGTGTATTGTCAAGGGACAAGATTTAATAAAATTAATAATTTTTACTGCTTCATCGAGGACATTCTTATGTGAAACTGACTTTTTAAAAAAAATGTATATAAAATGACTACTAGCACATTTTGGTGCCTCTGCCTTGATTCACAATAAAACATCAGCAATTGTACCTATCCTTGCTTTTGCACTATCAGCACAAAGGTGAACACAGTGATAGAAGAAAATAACATCTTAGTAATAGCAAGAAAATAGTTTTTACCTTGCAGTATGTCTGAAAGGGTCTTGAACCACACTTTGAGATCCACTTTACAGACAGTGAAAGCGCTCAGATGTGCTCACAGAACAGATCGAAACTGTCGAAACTATTTCAAAATGAGCTAAAAGACATCAAGAAAACAATATAATATTTGAAAGAATAACAGAAATCAAACAGAAAAAATCAGAAATGAGGTGACAGATCTCAGGAAAGAACTAGAAAGGAAAGGAAAAAATCATTTCAAAATTGAAACTAACCTAGAGCTAACAAACACAATAGATTATGCCTTCCAAGTAATAGAAGGTAAAGAGGAGGAATTTTTTTTAACTTTTAAAAATAAAAGATAAATGAGGAGATTAAAAAAGGATTGGGGAAAAAGTGACACAAATTAAAGATGAACAATGAAGATCCAACATACAGATAATAAAGATACTAAGGAAGAAAACCACAGCAAAGCAGAAGAACATTAAAAATCTGATTGAAGAAAACTTCCCTGAAATGTAAAAAAGATTTGAAATTACAGACACATCTGTTCCTGAGAATGTCAACTCGGAACAACCAACACTAAGACATACTCTAGAATAGCAAAAAAAAAAAAAAGAAAACACCCTTTAGTCCTCTATGTGAAAACAGTGATATGTAAGATTAAGAAAATTAAATTAGCCTCAAACTTTTCCACAGCACTGCCACACACCAGAAGAAAGAGAAGTACAATACTTAAGATACTCAAAAAAAGAAACTGTGAGCCAAGGAGTTTACATCAGAAAAACTGACTTTCAAGTGTAAAGGGCACCAGATAAACAATGATCAGCATGCGATAACTCAGGGAATCTTGTACCCATGAGCTCTTCCTGAGGAATCTACTAGAGAATGAACTTCAGTCAAAATGACTAGAGTGATAGTGACAAGAGGACTATTGGTGAACACTGAATGTAGAATATATAATTATCTGCAGAACTAAGACTAAACGAAAGTTAAAAGGAAGAGAGTCTAGTATGTAACGTCTGTACACTTAGGTAATATACATATAGTACAATTATAAAAAAAGACGAAGAGGAATAGGGAGAGCGAAATGAAAAACGTTCTGACTATTCTCAGTAAGCAGTATTGTTTTACTGAGACTGTTGTATGTCCGATATGTATGAGAAAAACAGTGAGTAATCAAGGGATCTTCTGATTCTATCACCCCTGTTCCCTTGAGAACCAAGATTCATAGTGCAGAAGGAAGGAGACACAATTGTAATACAGAAGAGACAAACTGAAAACCTGTCGACCTGAATTTGAATTGGAAATATCACTATAAACTTGTGAGGCATTTTACCTTAGAAAATATAAATAGAGATTTAGACATATATACTACCTAGCTTTGTCCACTGAAAAGGCCCAGAAACAGTAACCAACCCAAGAACAATGAGCTTATCTAGTACCCAAAATGTGGTCTTGAAATACCATTTCTCGCTAAAAGAATCCTGTGTCCTTTTAAGAAATAGCTGATTCTGGGTCTGCAGCAAGAAATGAATGAGAAAAGGCTAAAAGAAAATAAATAAATAAGAAAGAAAAGGAAAGCTAGACTCCCCTGTAATATTAAGCAAGGAAGAGTATGACCATGCCGAAAGAACCCAGGAGCTGACTTGAAGAGGCTCATACTAACCAAAGAGAGGAAAATTTTTGAGCTTCAAAAAAATAATAATTGTAATTGATTGGAACCTATCAAATATGTTTAAATACATGAATTCGTAATATTTTTTAAGACAAATTGATCAAACCAGACACAAAAGACCATACATTGTATGATTCCATTTGTATGAAATATCCAGATTAAGTAAATTCATCGAGACAGGAAGCAGATTAGTGGTTGCTTAGGGACTGGGAGAAGGGCGAGAAGGGGAGGGACTGCTTAATGAGTAGGGGGTTTCCTCGGAGGGGCTTAAAATGTTCTGGAACTAGAGAGTGGTGATGGTTGCGCAATATTGTGAATGTACTAAATGTCACTAATGGTAAATTTTATGTTATGTGTATTTTACCTCAGCTTTTAAAAAACTGAAAAAAACCTAGTTGATCACCTTCAGAGAATTATAGGAAATTAATTCATTGTCTTGAAAGCCAGTAAATAAAAGAGAAAGAATCAAGAATTTACCCTGCCTCTCCAATATTAATTTTACCAGTGGGTAACCAAAAAGCAGAATTAGGGAAATAAAGGAAGGAAGAAAGGGAGGAGGGAGGCAAGGAGGAAGAGAGAGAGAGAAGGAAGGAAGAAAGAGAACAATATGATCTCAGCTTGCAAGTGATATAATTGTGTTTCCAGAAAGCTCAAGTGACAAAAAAAAAAAAAAAACCCTTGTAGAATTAATAAGAGAATTCGATAAGGTGACTGAATATTATACATATATACATACACACACAACACACACAAAAAATCGATAGGTTTTCCTCTGTACTTTCAACAGTAGAGGAAAAAATGTCATTCACAACAATGACAAACTTTATAAAATATTTTGGATAAAATTTTACAAGATACAAGACCTATGGAAGGGAAACTATAAAAGTTTATCATGTTCCTCTACGGGAAGACAATTTGTAAAAACATATGCCTCCCTGAATTAACATGTAAAGTTAATGTAATTCTAATTAGAGTCCCAATAGAGAGATTTTATTTTTGTTGGGGAACTGAATAACATTATTTTAAAGAAGACTATAGAAGAATAAGTACCAAGAATAGCTGAGAAAATTATTGTTAAGAAGAATTGTAAAGGATTACATGCTATACAGAGATGCATTTTGGCTTAATGATTAATAACATGGGCTCTGGAGATACACTGTCTGAGTTCATACCCAGGCCCTGCTACTTACTGGCAGGACGGTGCAGAGCAAGTTTCTCAACCTCTTTACCTTTTAATTTCATCATCAGTAAAATGAGGATATTAACAATACCCACCTCAGGGCTGGCCCTCTGGTGTAGTGGTTAAGTTCGTGTGCTACACCTCGCCAGCCCCGGGGTTTGCAGGTTTGGATCCCAGGCACAGACCTAGCTCCACTCACCCAGCCATGCTGTGGCAGCACCCCATATAAAATAGAGGGAGACTGGCACAGATGTTGGCTCAGTAACAATCTTCCTCAAGCAAAAAGAGGAAGATTGACAACAGATGTTAGCTCAAGCCAATCTTCCTCACCAAAAAAAGAAAACAAAATACCTACCTCATAGGGGTTTTGTGAGGATTAAATCTAAATTGCTTAGAACAGTATCTAGTAAATACTACAATTGTGCTCTGTTATTTTATTACAATTACTATAAAGTCACTGTATCAAAGAGTATCATAAAAATCCAGAAGTAGGCAAATAGATAATAGAACAAATTAGAGAATTTGAAATAGAGTCTAGCACGCACGTGAACTTAATGTACCACAAAGGTAGAATTTCAGGTTAGCAGTGAAAAATAATTTATTTAGAGAAGTGGAACAATGGGCTAGCCATCTGGAAGAAATGCATGTCACATACAAAAATAAATTCCAGATGGATTCCAGATTTAAACATAACAACAACAAAAAACTTTTAGAAAAATGTAGGGGAATAATCAACCTTGGGGTGAGAGATGCGTTCTTAAGCAGGACAGAAAACTCACACACAACAAATGAAAAGGCAGGCATATTTGACAACATACAATTTACCATTTTTGTACAGCAAAAAACAAGCATAAATAAAATAAAAAGACAAATTATAGTCTGGGGAAATATTTGCAACACATTCATTCATTTAACAAATATTGTTTGAACACCTTTTATGTATTAGTTGCTACCAATGCAATGCTGAATAAAAGATTTGGCAAATGCTACACATCAGAGATTGATTTATTATTTTGTTATTTTTCTAATGGGTATTCCTGGATCCATGGAGCTTACCCTCTAGTGATAGGTGATACGTTTGACTGATAACATACAAAGCGTTCTTACAAATGAGAGAAAGAGAAAGAAACAACCTAATGGTAAGAATGGAGAGAAAATATAAATAGACAATTCAGAGAACTCCAAATAACCATAACATATGAAGTGCTATCTATTGTATTTGTATGTCAGAACCCTGCATATTTCTTCCCAACTCCATGTTCAGTAACCTCATGCTGGTAGTTTGAACTCAGCCATGATGAGAATATTTACACCATGGAAATCAGCAAATGCTACAAGGCAGAGTTTGATTTATTATCCTGTTACTTGTCTAAACTTAAGAAACTGATGGGAAAAAATATTAAAAATGCAGATTAAATGTAGAAGCATAGGATGTCTGTTGGCTGTTACATTATGACTAGCACAGAGCATTAAGGAAATATTCAAAAAGCGTTTGAAAACCTTCATCCAATTAAGCACAGAAGCCACTCACGTCCATCGACAAATGAGTGAGGTTCCAACATATATAGTGCTAAAGCTGAAAGAGATTTCAATTTAATGAATATAATTTATGTGAGGATGAAAAATAGTTTAATAGTAGATCACATTTCAGATTTAATGGCAATAAATTTATTGAGAAAAGTTAGTGAATTGGAATGGAACTCCATTTGTCAAATCATGGTTGAACTGCAATCATAGGTTGCATACAGATATAGGAGTTCAGCAACAATCAACCAAAGCATGCTGTATGATTCATTTAGCTATATAGAGCTTATAGTAGAGTACTGTATATTCTATTATTACTTGTAAATTATTTTTAATATCAGTAAAACTTATATAATAAACTTATGTGCTTATATATCCACACTCTTTGTGTGTGTGTGTTTGTGTGTGTGTGCTGTGTCAAGCCAGTTAAACATTTACCAGCACACTGTTGCTTCCCCCTACATTCCTTTAGTCAGAATTTATTCACATGGCCAAAGAAGGAATGTTCTATTCTAGGCAACCTCATGACTAACTAAAAATTCTACTACTATGGTAAAGGATAGGCTGGATTTGGGGAAAGAACTAGCAGTCTCTCATCCAGTACCATTATTTTTATTTTGTATAAGAGGAAACTGAGACTCAGAGAGCCTAAGCTAACTTGCCCAAGGTCACTCATCTTGGAAGATGAGCTGAGATTTGGACCCATGTTTGTCCAGCTTCAAAGTTTTTTTCTCCACACCATTTTCTACCTCCAGAAATATAACATTTGAGTTTGAGTTGATGATGGAATTTAGAAGTAAAAGATTTTTCCAACTTCCCCATAGGTATGTGCTGATAAGATGACTAACGGAGTGAAGAGTTTCTATCACAGAGAAAAGAAGTCACTGAATGTCTAGGGTTAAGAAGTTAGCGGGAACAATGTGTATTCTCTGGAAAGTTCATTTGCCCGCGGAGATTAAATCCATGGGTTTACCCAGGGAGGTAGAGAGCTATGTACCTATTTTTGTTTTTTTTCAAACACAATCCACATGATTATTTTTTATTACCTCAGAAACAAGCATGGCCCCAGACACATCATGAGAGACAGATGGTGGCCAGGGAGAGGAGAGAGGACTTGGACATGGGGACGAGGCAACTTAGAAAATTGCCTTGCCCTACTTGGTCAATGATGCCTCACCCTAATATATTTAGCTCCGTGTATGAATTTTATCTACTAGACCTTAAACCACTTGAAGGCAAGAATGGCATCTTATTAAATGTCCTAACATAATTTCTTCACATAGTCAGTGAGTAACAAATATTGGTCGGATGAATTATCATATGAGTGGACTGTGAATAAATGTACTCAGTATTTGTTTAGATAATATGTATCCTATTTCTCTTTGACTACATATTCCCTGAGAGGAAGAGCCATGTCTTCCATCAGGACCAAAGGTTACTCAATTATTTATCCAACAGATATCCATTAAATTCTTGCCATATGTGAAGCACATAGAGTGAAAATATTGGCCATTCCTTAGAGTAGGAATTTCATGAGGGCGGGGACCACATTCCTTCTTTCCTCTGGAATTTCCCATAGAGGACTGAATATATTCAGAATGCAATGTTCCATTATAAAAATAGCTAACATTTAATGGATGCTTACTATGTGTCAGCAGCAAGTGCTTTCCATGTATTATCCCTCTGAATGGTCATAACAACCCTATGAGGTGGGCACTATTATTACCTCCACTTTATAGGTGAGGAAGCTAAGGCTTGAGATAAATCATAGTGTGATTTTTTACTACTATGAAGTGTCAAAATCCCTGGATCCCAAATCCTTACCCCTTGTGTCATCCTGCCTTCCCCTGGGCTATTGGCAGTGCCGATTCTCTGCTGTTACAGAGCCTGACCCTGTAGCTCTGCCATGAACACTGGAATCTTCCTTCAGTCCTTCCCCTTCTTAACCAGGCCTGGCAAATAAGGGTCAAGTTTGTAGACTAGGGGTCCTGTAACAGAATCAGTGATGAACACCACTTCTCACAGGTTTTAGGGTTTGGTTTTATGGTTTGAGTTATAGACTATGCTCATTTGTCTCTGGCTAATTAGAAAACCAAGAGTTGCCTTGTTTGCTGAAACTGGTACCCGTATGTTGAAAATGCCTTCAAAGAAACAGTGGAGTTGGACAGGACCTTTAAAAAATTCCTTCTTTGTCTTTGTTCCCAAGGTTTGCCAGTTCGGATCCTGGGTGCAGACCTATGCACCACTTGGCAAGCCATGCTGTGGCAGGTGTCCCACATATAAAGTAGAGGAAGATGGGCATGGATGTTAGCTCAGGGCCAGTCTTCCTCAGCAAAAAAAGAGGAGGTTTGGCAGCAGATGTTAGCTCAGGTCTAATCTTCCTCAAAAGAAAAAAAAAAGATGTATGGAAGAGAATAGGAAGGGGGAATCATTCATCGACCAGAGAATCTGACAACTTTCCGGTAAAGGGAAAGTGGATAAGACCTTATTTACAGGTAAAATAGAGGCCCAAATGCACATAAAAGATGAAGGTGGAGTTCGATAAAAAATAATGAAAAGAAAAGATTAGAAATGTCAGGGGTGGAAAGACTTTGTTAGAAAGTTAAGCTCCATCTACGAAGCAAACTTAAATGCAGCATGATTTCCAACATACAATAAAGTATAACAAAATACAATTCATTTGACCTTGATGCTTGAACAGCTCTCTCTGAATAGTACTGCTCCTTCTCCATGGGCTCAACAGCAATATTTGGGTATATCAAGAATATTATTTAAAGAGTCACAATATTAAAACATTGTCAGAAGGTTTCCAATTTTTAGAATCAGTCCCCAGAGAAACCACAGAGGATTATATAGTTACAGAAGAGAATGTAAAGATTACAAACCTGGACAAGGCAAAAGTAATACCGTCACTGACAGAAGTTGGGAGAAGAGGAGAGGGGGCTGAAGCAGCGGTGTTAATTTCTCATTGTTCATGGTAAAGAATCAAAAGATATTGTCTGAAGTTGATTGTATAACAACTAGAAGTGTAAGTGAATTTTATAAAGTTGTAAAAGTAATCAAAAGAAGAGCCCACGATAAAAATATAACTAGCAAAACTTGAGAATGGAAAGGAGGTGAAAGGTCATATAAGTGAGCTAAATTTCTCATCTTTCATAGTAAGGAGTCAATTGATAAGATCTAAATTTAGTAACTCAAGAAACAAATGATTAGCATATAATTTTGAATGATCACGGCGAACGACAGAAGAGCTAAAAATACAAATGGGTAAAAATGGAGCCTTCCTATCCATTCTAGAGAAACACTTCCACGTGTGCGCCAGGAAGTAGGGACAATGATGTTCAGCACAGATCTGTGTTGTCATAGTGAGAAATTGGAAATATCTAAATCTTCACTGATACATAAATAAATTAAGGCACAGTCATATTATACCACAGTTTAAAGAAGTAAAAGAGATGTATATGAACTGACATGGAAAGACAGCCAAGACATATTATTAAGTCAAAAAAAGCAAGTTGTTGCATGATAAATGCACTGTACCATTTGTGTAAAATAAAAACCAAAACAAGCATACCTCTAAAGACTATGAAGATCTGGGAGGAACCCACCACTGCTGACAACGATGGTTACCTCTGAGGAGGGGAATGTTATTGGAGTGCTGGCCAGCAGGGACTCTAGCTTTATCTGTACAATTTAAAATTTTTACAAGAAAGTGTTCCTGCATGATTGGTGTAGCCGAAAACTGATTATTTTTAAGTAGTTACAACTGCGGCAGACATAGGGCTTTTTCATTTAATATCACTCTGCGACATATCAATTTCTTTTTTCACTGTGTGTATGTATTACTTTAAAATAATCATTATAAGCAACAACAAGAATCAATGTTTTTGCTCCTTTAGTTACAGAAAACTTCATAGAACAGTGTTGCTGCAGGCAGTTCTCTCAGCCCAAAGGTTACCCTCCCACCAGCCCCATAAATGATTGTTATTTATGAACACTTCGTGACATAGATGTGTACAGCTATTTACCATTTCTGCTGGGAGGATGGATGTTCTCATTCATATGAGACAAAAACAAATCAAGATTCAACTAGACGGGCTGCTGTGGGCTTGGGGATTAGAAGAGCAAAAATAAAAATAAAAAACAAACCCAGCAACATACTCCAGTAAATCACTTCTCCTTCTGTCTTGTTCTTAAGAAAGAATTTAACAACCTCATCTGGGTTGCAGACATTTTTATGTACTCACCACTGAGTTTTAAAAAGCATGGACAAAATATTGGGCTGGACTGGCCTCTGGACTGGAAGCTAGATGATAATCATGGAGGATCTTCTTGTCTGTGATTTAATATCACAGTGTATGTATGTCACTTTGTCTGTCCAACAATGGCTCTTGCCTTTTTTCTTATCTTTTTGAGCAACCTTTCAGAAAGCTTCAAAATTTTACCAGACCCTGGAGGTTTCACTTCTTAGGACCGAGTGAGATCACTTGAACAACAGAGGGATGAGAGAATACTTCTTCCAATTCTTATTCAAATTCTGACCTTCCAGCAGCCTCCTTCCTTCAACATCCCACCATTTTGTTCTTTCTTCACCTCACGGAGTGTGTTGAGCCTACGTCCTCTTCCATTGCTTGTCTTTTAGCAATGATTCATTTGAGAAGAACCTAGAATCCTTCCAAAGCAAGTATCACAGATTTTGGTCCAGATGGTAATTTTGAGCATTTTATTTTACCTAAAGAGGAATTAAACATTAATGTGTTTATTCACAAACAGTATTATTTAATTCCTCTCAATGTCCCTGTAAGGCTGAGTGTTATTGTTATTATACCATTTCAAAGAAGAGGGAACTGAGGGGAGAAGAGTTAGGAATTTTTTCCTAGAAGATGCATCCCAACATTCTGCTCCCCATTCCAGGCCTTTAGCACAGCTCTCCTGGTCCACTTATCTGACCCGAGGTCTTTTATTAAAACGCCTCCCATGCCTGCTTTTGTAAAAGCACCTTTATGCAGTTTAGTAAATTTCTGGGGGCTTTAATGGGGAGATCTCCTAATAAATCCCTTTGAAGTTGCCAGCACCTTTCAGCCATGTTTGCAGTGTCACCATGAGTTCCTTTTTAACCTGTTGAAACAAAGCACCCTCTCTTCAATGTTAGGCTCTGAATCCTATCCTGTGTTTCCACCTGGGGCAGTCCATTTAGGGCTGTGAGCTGCCACTTGAAAGGAGGATCCAGGGCTGGCCCCATGGCTGAGTGGCTAAGTTTGTGCACTCTGCTTTTGGCCGCCCAGGGTTTCGCCAGTTGAATCCTGGGCAAGGACATGGCACTGCTCATCAAGCCATGCTGAAGCAGCATCCCACATGCCACAACCAGAAGGACTCACAACTAAAAAAGTATGCAACTATGTACTGGGGGGCTTTGGGGAGAAAAAGCAAAAAAAAAATAAAATCTCTAAAAAATGAAAAAGAGGATCCACAGATATGGTGTCCCTGTTATCACCTTCTCTCTACTTAAACCCATTTTTTTAAGTTTATTTATTTTTCTATTGAGGTAACATTGGTTTATAACATTCTATAAATTTCAGGTGTACATCATTACATTTCGACCTCCGTGTAGGCTACATCATGTTCACCACCCAAAGACTAATTACCATCCGTCACCAGACACAGGCACCCTTTTACTCCTCCTCCCTAGCCCCTTCTAGTCTGGTAACCACTAATCTAATCTCTATATCTATGTGTTTGTTTGTTTGTTTGTTGTTGTTGTTTTTATCTTCCACTTACAAGTGAAATTATATGGTATTTGGCTGTCTCCATCTGACTTATTTCCCTTAGCATAATACCCTCAAGGTCTATCCATATTATTGCAAATGGCAAGATTTCATGTTTTTTTTTTTTATGGCTGAGTACTGTTTTATTGTATATATATATACCACGTCTTCTTTATCGATTCATCCACTGATGGGCACTTAGGTTGTTTCCAAGTCTTTGCTGTTGTGAATACTGTTGCAATGAACATTGGGGTGCAAATATCTTTTCTAATTAGTGTTTTCACAGTCTTTGGATAAATACCCAGGAGTAGAATAACTGGGTCATATGGTAGTTCGATTCTTAATTTTTTGAGCAACCTCCATACTGTTTTCCATAGTGGCTGTACCAGTTTACATTTTTTTTCATCTAGCTGATGTTTGAAACTTCATTCCTGGGATTTGAGAAACGCAGGAGAGGACTGTGAAGTGCCCCCATCCAGAACCAAGAAGGTTAGAAGAAAGAAGATAGAGAGGTCAAAACAACGACAAAAACAGAAACATTACAGGATCACTCCTATCCCACCTTTTGTCAGCCATGGTCCTGGGCCCCGACATTACTCCACTTAGCCTTATGTTGAAAGTACTTAAACAAAACTGTGAAAGGCTCAAAGCTTGGAGTTTGGTGCATCAAATCAAGCCTTTATTTAGGACATTCATTGTTCCATTTGCCACTTTCCTCCCACTTTCCTCCCACTTTCCTAGGTAGTACTAAGGTTGTTTCCTTTCCCTCTTCTCAAGTTGAAACATTCTCACTCTCTGCCTCATTCCCATTGGCCCAAGATGTCTGTGCCTCCCATGGTGAGCTAGCCCAACAAGCCAATCCACGGAAATACACAAAAAGACTTAGAATAGAAGCTCCCTGCTCCTCCCAAATAAAGCACACATAGTTCCTTCAAGACTAAAAATATTCAAAACTAAAAAGAAAAATTACAAATATGTAAAATTTCCCCCGCCTTATTTTTCAACTAATTTATCATGAATATCTTCCCACATCAAGCAATTTTATGCAGCATCCTTTTCAATGTTTCAAAATTCAATTATATTTCTCCATCTTCCCACGGTTGGACATTTAGTTTCTCTCCAATTGTTCACCACAATGAACAGCTTATATCTAAACCTGTATGCACAATGTATGAGTTCTATATCACAGGGGATGTAGCCTGATAAACAGGGAGGGAGCCCCCAGAAGGCCTGTTATGCAGCTTCATTTTCTTCGTGTTCCTGGGATCAACCCTCCTTCCAACAGTATCTCTGCCCCCCGGCCTGTAATCATCACTCTGATTTCTATCAGTTGCAGACAGACTCAGGGAAAAGGCTTGGGAACTGATAAACCTTGATTTTGTATCTAAAAATTCACTTTTATTATATATATCTCTTCTTATCAGCGTGGATAAAAGCTGCTAAAATTTAACCAAAATCTTCATGGAAAATTCATGAGAATTCTGTCTGGGCAACCAGAAGGGCAATTGAGTTTCCATAGTAAATTTGAAGTTTATGGGGCCAACAGCTGACCTAAGCCTTGGATTGGCTGCTTTATCTTCCTTTGCCTCTGTAGCCTTTTTTTCTTGGCTTCAGAAGGTCAAGAGAGGCAGTAATTGTCCCTCTCTTACAACATTATGTTGGAATGTAGGCATGATGATGATGATGATGGTAATGATAACACAAGCAGACTCTGGCTGAAGTGTTCGTTCTACTGGCAAAATCTTCTATTCCAGAAACAATACTGCAGAGCAGGGGAACAGGATAATCAGAACTAGAGTCTTCTCCTCTCAGGAAGTAGGAGGGCTCTGTGCTCTCCCCGTCTGCCTGCAATGGGATCTGGCTGAGTATCCAACCTGTTGTTCCCAGTTCCATGAAGGGCAGATTTTACAACTCTTTGACAATTAAAAAACAGGCACTCGAGGATTAAACTAGAATTGAGGCAAAGCTTCATAAATCTGCTTTTAGCTGAAAGAAGGCTGAGGACTTTGCCTCCAAAATCCTGGGGATAAGGGACTGATGCACTATCCATCACCTTGATGTGTCCAACATTCAGTTATAGAGAGGAGCTCAATTTTAATGGAATACCAGGCAAAGAGTCTGGTGGACGATCAGGTATTGATTTAAGGTATCACAGAGAGTGCATATATTCTGTGTCAGAATGATGAAGGATCTTTTCTTGTGACCAGAATTAGAGATCTTTCCAGCAAAAGACACCTGAAGGGCGTCTGTATGCTACACCAGAGGCAATTGCCGGGTTCTTTGCTGTTCCCGCCTCACACACCTTCCATTTTGGACTGTTGTCCTTTCATAAAGCTTTAGGCTCGACTTTAAAGTGTGAGTTGCTGTTATTCAAAGTCTACTTTCATTTCATGAGGCAAGGACATGTGATACAAATGGGAGGCAGCAATAGATGTGGGGAGATTATAACACTTCCTATGTTGTTTGATTTGAGGGGCACCAGGAAGACTCCACTCTGTCTCCCACCAGGTGCGCCCATTCCTTGCATCAAGCACCTTTTCCCATGGAATCTTAAGGCCATTCTGACTTCCAGAGTACCCAGGTATTGTGATATAAATACCTCCAGAAAAGGTCACACAATCACCTAACATTTTAGAAGGGATTCATTTTATTATCATGTTCGTTTTATTTAATATTTTCTTAAGTTAGTGTAATACATTTTCTAATGAAATCTTTCCCAGAACCCCAATATATAAGGCAAAGTGACTCTAGCTGAAGCAGAGAGGAGGGCTGGGGCTCACCTATTTGGCTTCCTCTTTAACCTGAGGAAATCCAGAAAAGCAGTAGTCAATTGTATATTTTTTAAATGAAATTTGAATTAAACTTTTGCAGGGCCCTGTAACTAATCCTGCAGAACCTTAAGAGTTCCTCAGTATACAGGTTGGGAATTAAAAGCTGGACAACTAGGTATTATGTGCTTTTCAGTGTAATGCAGTAAGAAGGACATAGGACCACCTATGAAGTACCTGTCCCCCCCAAAATGAATTTAAGCAAACCTCTATTCTAAAGTGTCTGTTTCGAGGAAATAAGGGGATAGAGAAACAAGTTAAATTACACCATGGGGAAACAGTCAGCCAAATACAGAATGAGGGAAGAACTACAGGGCAAATGATCTGGTTTGTTCAACAAATAAATAACATGAAAAGGGAGAGAGGAGCAAGGAAACTATTAGACTTAAAAAGATAGCAATACCAAAAAGACAAACAACCCAATTTAAAAATTGGCAAAATATTTGAATAGACATTTCTCCAAATAGGATGTATGAACAGCCAAGAAACACATGAAATGATGCTCAACATCATTAGTCATTAGGGAAATGCAAATCAAAACCACAATGAGATATCACTTCACACCCACTAGGATGGCTATAATGAAAAATGTAGAAAATAACAAGTGCTGGCAAGACATGGAAAAATTGGAGCACTCATACATTGCAGTGGGAACATAAAATGGGGCAGCCCCTGTGGAAACCAGTTAGCAGTTCCTCAAAAAATTAAGCATAAAGTTACCATATGATCTGGCAATTCCTCTTCCGGGTATATACCCAAAAGAATTGAAAACTGGTAGTCAAACAAACATATGCACACACTTGTCCACAGCGGCACTATTCATAACAGCCAAAAGGAGAAACAGCCTAAATGTCCACAAAACATGAATGGGTAAACAAATTGTGGTATACACATACAATGGAATATTATTCAGCCATAAAAAGGAATGAAGTACTGATACATTGTGGATGCTACACAATGTGGATGAAATACAGTGTTACAATGTGGATGAATCTCAAAAACATTATGCTAATGGAAAAAAGCCAGACACAAAAAGTCATGTATTGTATGATTCCATTTTATGAAATATTCAGAACAGATAACTCCATAGAGACAGAATGCAGATTGATGGTTGCCAGGTGATGGTGGGAGGTGGGAATGGAGAACAGCAGCTTAATAGGGTTCTGGGCTTCCTTCTTGGATGATGAAAATGTTTTAGAACTAAATAGAGGTAATGGCTACCCAACATTTTGACTGCACTAAATGCCATTGAATTGTTTGTTTTAAAATGATTAATTTTATGCTATATGAATTTTACCTCAAAAAGATAGATAGATAGATTAAAAAGATTTGGAAAATAAACCAACCAAATGAAATTTATAGTCCTTGTTTTGATTCTGAGTCAATCAAAGCAATTATAAAAATACATTTTTGGAGGTGACATCAGCAACATGGCAGAGTGAGCTATTCCCATTGTCTCTCCTCTTTCAAATTACAACTAAATGGGCATTCATTGACCAGCAGAGGATACCCACACAGCACATTAGGACACCTGAGAGACACACGCAGTTATACATCTGAAGGCGCATGAACTACCCACGAAGAGGTGGTGGAGATAGGTGAGCATTCTCTGGCCCCCAGGCAGCCCTGTACATGTGTGCAACTGCTCTCCCAGCTGGAGCACCCATAGCACCACTGTGGGTGGAAGCACACCTAGGCATGACTGCGGGAAGGGGTGACACCAGCCCTGAGCCCCGATACGATCACTTTCTCATTCAGTGGGAAGGCCCAGAGTACCACTGCAGTCCCAGGGAGTGGCTCAGGCTCAGACCCAGTGGCAAGGCCCTGTCCACCAAGCATAGTGACAGTGGATCTGAGCACCTGGGCTAATGAGTTGCCAGCTGCTGCAAATGCCCATAGTACCACTGTGACCCCAAATTGGGGTGTGCATCTTGGCAGGACTGTGGGATCAGGCAGCACCTGCCCTGAGCCCCTGCATGATTGCTATCCCATTCAGTGGGAGAGCCCACAGGGCCACTGCGATCACAAGGAATGGCCCAGGCTTGGTCAGGCACTGCTGACAGGGATTGCAGTTAGCTCAGAATACACAGCTCCTGCTGTCCCCCAGGGGTGGTAGGTGGAATCTGCAACCAGATACTATCACTATGGGAGGGCACAAATCCACCCCATTACATAGTAGGAAGAAGTATATTAATACTCTAAACCAGAAAGAGAAAGACAAACACCCAGAAATCCATCCTGAAGGCACAGAAATTTACAATCTAAATGACAGAGAACTCAAAATAGCTATCATAAAAAAACTCAATGAGTTACAAGAGAACTCAGAAAGACAGTGCAATGAAATTAGGAACAAAATTAATGAACAGAGGGAATGATTCACAAAAGAGATTGAAACTATAAAGAAAAAACAATTAGAAATGTTGGAGATGAAAAACAATGAATGAGATAAAGAAATATCTGGAATCCTTAAATAATAGAGCTGATATTATGGAGGACAGAATTAGCAATTTAGAGGATAAGAATATAGACATGATTCAGATGAAGGAGGAGAGAGAACTAAGACTAAAAAGAAATGAAGAAATTATCTGACTCAGTTATGAAATGCAACATAAGGGTTATAGGTATTCCAGAGGGAGAAGGGAGAGACAGTAATAGAGAGCTTATTCAAAGAAATAATAGCTGAGAACTTCCCAAATCTGGGTAAGGAGCTGGAATTACAAGTAAAAGAAGCTATAGAACTCCTAATTATATCAATGTAAAAAGATCTTCTCCAAGGCATATATTAGTAAAACTAGCAAAAGTCAATGACAAATAAAAAATATTAAGGGCAGGGGCCAGCCTTGTGGTGCAGCGGTTAAGTGTTCACATTCCGCTTCTCGGTGGCCCAGGGTTCACTGGTTCAGATCCTGGGTGCAGACATGGCACTGCTTGGCAAAAGCCATGCTGCGGTGGGCATCCCACATGTAAAGTGGAGAAGGATGGGCATGGATGTTAGCTCAGGGCCAGTCTTCCCCAGCAAAAAGGGGAGGATTGGTAGTAGTTAGCTCAGGGCTAATCTTGCTCAAAAAAATATATATATTAAGGGCAGCAAGGCAGAGAAAATAACCTACAAAGGAACCCCTACAAGGCTTTCAGCAGAAACCTTACAGGCTAGGAGAGAGTGGAATGATATATTCAAAATTCTGAAAGACAAAAACTTTCAGCCAAGAATGCTCTATCCAGTGAAAATATCCTTCAGATATGACAGAGAAATAAAAACTTTCCCAGATAAACAAAAGCTGAGGGAGTTCATCACCACAAGACCTACCCCACCCCACCCCCCACAAGATAGATCAAGAAGGCTCTCATACTTGAAAAAAAAAGAAACGGTTTACAAAGCCTTGAGCAAGGACATAAATAGGCAAACAAAATCAGAAAATTACAACTCTCTATCAGAAGAGATTAGCAAACATGCAATTATAACATTAAAGATAAAGGGAAGGAAAACATCAAGAATAAATATCATCACTTCATTTTAACCACAAACTCACAACACAAAATGGAATAAGTTGTGACAATAATGACTTAGAGAAGAGAAAAGGGATGAAAACTGCTCAGACTAAGGGAATAAAAGGCTATCAGAAAATGAACTATCTCATCTACAAGATCTTTTATACAAACCTCATGGTAACCATGAAACAAAAAATCAGAACAGAGACACAAATGACAAGTAAGGAGAAAGCCATCTTAGAGAGTCACCAAACTGAATTGGCAGTCCGAAATGCACAGGATGGGAAACAAAGAAAAATCGGAAAACAAGTGAGAAAATGGCAGCACTAAGCCTTCATATATCAGTAATCACTCTAAATGTAAATGGATTGAATTCCCCAATCAAAAGACACAGAGTGACTGGATGGCCTACAAAACAAGACCCAACAATATGCTACATCCAGGAAATACATCTCAGCTCTAAAGACAAACATAGGCTTAGAGTGAAGGGAGGGAAGACGAAACTCCAAGCTAATAGCAAACAAAATAAAGCAAGTGTTACCATATTTACATGAGACAAAGTAGACTTCAAGATAAGAAAGACAATGAGGGGCCAGCCCTGTGGCATAGTGGTTGAGTTTGCCCACTCCGCTTCAGTGGCCTGGGGTTCATGGGTTCAGATACCAGGTATGGACTTGCACTCTACTTGTCAAGCCATGCTGTGACAGTGTCCAATATACAAAAAGGAGAAAGACTGGAATAGATTTTGGCTCAGGGACAATCTTCCTCAAGTGAAAAAAGAGAGGAAGATTGGCAACAGATGTTAACTAAGGGCCAATCTTCCTTCCTCAAAACCAAAAAAACAAGAAAACAAACAAAAGACAATGAGAGACAAAGAGGGGCAGTATTTAATGACAGAAGGGACACTCCACCAAGAGGACATAACACTTATAAATATATATGCACCTAACACAGGAGTACCAAAGTACATAAAGCAACTTTTAATTGACCTAAAAGGAGATATTAATAGCAACACAATAATAGTAGGGGACCTTAACACCCGACTTTCACCAATGGATAGATCAACCAGACAGAACGTCAGCAAGGAAATAATGGAACTAAACAAAAACTAGACCAGATGGACTTAATAGATATATATAGAACACTCTATCCAAAACCAGCAGAATATATACTCTTCTCAAGTGCACAGGGAACATTCTCAAGGATAGACCATATGCTGGGAAACAAAGCAAGCCTCAATAAATTTAGGAAGACTGAAATCATATCAAGCATCTTTTCAGACCATAATGCTATGAAACTAGAAATCAGCTCTGGAAAAAGCTGGGAAAGTGACAAACATGTGGAGACTAAACAACATGCTACTGAACAACCAACAGATCATTGAAGAAATTAAAGTAGAAATCAAAAAATATCTGGATACAAATGAAAATGAAAATACACCATACTAATTCATATGGGTTGCAGCAAAAGCAGTCCAAAGAGGGAAATTCATAGCAATTCTGGCCCACTTTAACAAACAAGAAAAATCTCAAATAAGTAATCTGAACCTACCCCTAACAGAATTAGAAAAAGAAGAACAAACAAAACCCAAAGTCATCAGAAGGAGAGAAATAATAAAAATTAGAGGAGAAATAAATGAAATTGAAACAAAAAAATAACAGTAGAAAGGATTAATGAAACTAAGAGCTGGTTCTTTGAGAAAACAAACAAAATTAACAAACTCTTAGCCAGACCCACTAAGAAAAAAAAGAGAGAAGACTCAAATAAATAAAATTAGAAATGAAAGAGGAGAAATTACAACGGATACCACAGGAATACAAAGGATTATAAGAGAATACTATGAAAAACTATATGCCAACAAATTGGCCAATCTAGAAGAAATGGATAAATTCTTAGACTCATACAACCTCCCAAAACTGAACCAAGAAGAAATAGAGAATCCAAATAGACCAATCACGAGTAAAGAGATTGAAACAGTAATCAAAAGCCTCCCAAAAAATAAAAGCCCAGGACCAAATGGCTTCTCTGGAGAATTCTACCAAACATTCAAAGAAGATTTAGTACATATCCTTCTCAAACTATTTTTAAAAATTGAAGAAGATGGAACACTTCGTAACACGTTTTATGCGGCCAACATCACCCTGATCCCAAAGCCAGACAAGGACAACACAAAGAAGGAAAATTACAGGCCAATATCACTGATGAACATAGATGCAAAAATCCTCAACAAAATATTGGCAAATTGAATACAGCAATACATTAAAAGGATCATACATCATGGTCAAGTGGGATTTATACCAGGGATACATGGATGGTTCGACATCTACAAATCAATCAATGTGATACACCACATTAACAAAATGAGGAATAAAAACCATATGATCATCTCAATAGATGCTGAGAAAGCATTTAACAATATCCAACATCCATTTATGATAAAAACTCTCAATAAGATGGATAAAGAAAGAAAGCACCTCAACATAATAAAGGCCATATATGACAAACTTGCAGCCAACATCATACTAAATGGGGAAAAACTGAAAGCCATGCCTCCAAGAACAGGAACAAGACAAGGGTGCCCACTCTCACCACTTTTATTCAACATAGTACTGGAGGTTTTGGCCAGAGCAATTAGGCAAGAAGAAGAAATAAAAGGTATCCAAATTGGCAAGGAAGAACTGAAACTCTTGCTGTTTGCAGATGATATGATGTTATACACAGAAAACTCTAAAGAATCCATCAGAAAACTATTAGAAATAATCAACAACAACAGCAAAGTTTCAGGGTACAAAATCAACTTACAAAAATCGGTTGCATATCTATACTCTAATAATGAAGTAGCAGAAAGAGAACTTAAGAATACAATCCCATTTACAATTGCAACAAAAAGAATAAAATATCTAGGAATAAATTTAACCAAGGAGGTGAAAGGCCAATACAATGAAAAATACAAAACATTATTGAAAGAAATTGATGATGATGTAAAGAAATGGAAAGATATTTCATGCACATGGTTTGGAAGAATAAACATATTTAAAATGTCCATACTACCTAAAGCAATCAACAGATTCAATGCAATCCCAATCAGAATCCCAATGACACTCTTCATGGAAATTGAACAAAGAATCCTAAAATTTATATGGGTCCATAAAAGACCCTGAATAGCTAAAGCAATCCTGAGACAGAAGAACAAAGCTGGAGGCATCACAAGCCCTGACTTCAAAATACACTACAAAGTTATAGTAATTGAAACAGCATGGCACTGGTACAAAAACAGATTCACAGATCAATGAAACAGAATTGAAAGCCCAGAAATAAAACCACACATCTATGGACAGCTAATCTTCGACAAAGAAGCTAAGAACATACCATGGAGAAAGGAAAGAGGAAAGTCTCTTCAGTAAATGGTGTTGGGAAAACTAGACAGCCATCTGCAAAAGAATGAAAGTAGACCATTATCTTTCACCATATGCAAAAATTAACTCAAAATGGATTAAAGACTTGAGGGTAAGGCCTGAAACCGTAAAACTCCTAGAAGAAAATATAGGCAGTGCACTCTTTGACATCAGTCTTAGAAGGATCTTTTCAAATACCATGTCTACTTGAGCAAGGGAAACAAAAGAAAAAATAAACAAATGGGACTTCATCAGATTAAAGAGCTTGTGCAAGGCAAAGGAAACCATGAACAAAATGAAATGATAACCCACCAACTGGGAGAAAAATATTTGCAAATCATATATCCAACAAGGGGTTAATCTCCAAAATATAAAGAACTCATATAACTCAACAACAACAACAACAAAAGCCCGATCAAAAAATGGGCAGAGGATATGAACAGACATTTTTCCAAAGAAGATATACAGATGGCCAACAGACACATGATAAGATGTTCAACATCACTAATCATCAGGGAAATGCAAATCAAAACTACAATGAGATACCACCCTACACCTGTTAGAATGGCTACAATTACCTACACAAAAACAAGAAATGTTGGGGAGGTTGTGGAGAAAAGGGAACCCTCATACACTGCTGGTGGGAATGCAAACTGGTGCAGCCACTATAGAAAACAGTATGAAGAGTTCTCAAAAAATTAAAAATAGAAATACTATATGACCCAGCTATCCCACTACTGGGTATTTATCCAAAGAACTTGAATCAACAATTCAAAGAGACTTATGCACCCTTATGTTCATTGCAGCATTATTCACAGTAGCCAAGATGTGGAAGCAGCCCAAGTTCCAAAGAAGTGATGAATGGATGAAGAAGATGTGGTATATATATACGATGGAATACTACTCAGCCATAAAAAAGACAAAGTCATCCCATTTGCAACAACATGGATGGAACTTAAAGTCATTATGTTAAACAAAATAAGCCAGACAGAGAAAGACAAACACCATGTGATTTCACTCATATGTGGAAGATAAACAAATACATGCATAAAGAGAACAGATCAGTGAGGGCCAGCCCAGTGGTGCAGCGGTTAAGTTCGCACATTCCACCCTGGTGGCTGGGGGTTCTCCAGTTCGAATCCCGGGTGCAGACATATGCACTGCTTGTCAAGCCGTGCTGTGACAGATGTCCCACATAAAATAGAGGAAGATGGGCATGGATATTAGCTCAGGGCTAATCTTCCTTAAAAAGAGAGAACAGATTAGTGGTTACCAGAAGGGAAGGGGTTTGGAGGCTGGGCATAAGGGGTAAAGAGGCACATATATACCGTAACTGACAAATAATAATGTACAACTGAAATTTCACAGTGTTATAAACTGTTATAACCTCAATAAAAAATATACATTTATGAGGCACTTGGGGAACCTTGAACATGAGTTGAGTGTTAGATGACGTTAAGGGATTATTATTAACATTTTTGTGAACTAATGGCATAATGATTGTGTTTTTAAAAATTCCTTCTCAGAGTTTCACTCTGAAGTATTTATGAATGAAACAATATGATGTCTGGGATGTGCTTGAAAATACTCCAAAAAAAAAAAAAAAAGTTGAGAGGTGGAATAGTTGAAACAAGATTAGCAAAATTTTGACAAATGATGAGGCTAAGTAACGGGGACATGGGCATCATCGCTACTTTTGTATGTATTTGAAGTTTTCCATAATGAAACACTGCTTAATTTGGTTTACAACACATAGACTTATTTAATGCCGTTTATGGTCCTTGGGAGGTTGCTGGCAAACACAGGAAGGGAAGGAGATGGGGAGGAGGAAAGCAGCAGGTGGAGAAGAGGAACAGTGGGAAAGAACACTAACACACGCCCCAACTTTGCTGGGGGCGGGCCCATCAGGAAGAAAGAGAAAACTGTGCCTCCTCGGCTGCAAACTAGGGCCCCACCCTCACTGTGCTTTCAGTGACTGCAATCACAGCGGGCCCGGACATGGGGAAGGGGACACTCAGTGTGTCCCTTCCCAGGGCAGAAGAAATAGCATTCTCATCCTGATTACCAGTGGCCAAACATTTACCGGGCACCCCGCATGCATAAAATACTGGGGTTAGCAGCAGCTCCAAGTTAAACCACAGCGTTAAACAGTGTCCTGCCCATAGTTAGCGATTGCATCCAAGTAGCCCTTACAGAACCTGAGGACCAGCTCTTCCTGAAGATGGAGGGGACCTGAGAAATCAAAGATCCCTCTTGAATTTGTGAAGTCACAATGGACCTTAGCAGTGTTGAATGCACCAGTCAGGGTCAGGAGCCCTGGGCTCTAGTCCTAGCTCTACCAATGACCAGCTGTGTACACCTGTCTCAGGCTATGTCAGTCTCTAGTTGCTGGCTCAGCACCTCGTTTGTAGAATGAGAGTGTGGATGGTTTCTCCTGTCTCTTCTATCTCTACAAAGCATCCACTTTCTTCCTTCATTCGTTCATTGCATGAACATTTATTCTATGAATAAAATTAATACATCCACAGCCAGCAAAGAATTTTAAGGCTTCATTAAAGACAGACTCCCTAGAAAGTTTTCCCTCAGCAAAACTGTCTAATGGCCTCTTGACTTCACGGGTTGAGAGTTAATTACTCAAGCCTTCTCCTCTGAATGGGAAAAGTGCAACAGGCATCTTTCTTTATCCCTAGTCACAGATGCCTCACAGGTGGGGCCTTAATATTGAAGAAGGAAAGCAGCTTCATTTTGTAATTATTGAAGGACAGAGAGTTCTTCCTGAATTTGTTTCCTTTCCCTTTATTAAAAAAAAAAATCCCTGAAATTTTGCCATCCAGAGGAACCTCTTTTAACATTTTTCTGTATGTCTTTCCAGAGATCATTTGCAATGGTTACCTAGCATGCGTTTGTATGGATGCATTACAATTTACTTAAATATCCCCTACTTAAGTCATTTCCTACCATAAAAATACTGGCAGATGTACATACATCTTTGTCTGTTTGTCCAAGAAAATCCTAGAAGTGGAACTTCTGGGTCAAAGGAAATGCACATTCAAAGTTTGGATAAAACCGCTTAAGTGCCCTCCAGAAAGACTGCAGCAATTTAGACTCCCAGTAGTACTATATGAAAATGCGTGTGTCACTACATCCTTCCCAACGTGAGCGTTAGCATTCATATCAGTCTTTGCCAATCAATCCTTCCTGACATTTTACAGAGTCTCCTATAATGCTGTGTTTGCATTTCTGTACCTGAGAGGTGCTATAATGCTGTTGTAAGTTTATCCAGAGGTGGCAGCTTGTTTCCTCCGTTTCTGAGGGAACAGGAATCGAACACAAGGCACCTGAACTTCCTGGCCCTCAGAGCAACAGTCAGGAGTGTGCAGGCCACCCCAGCTTCTTTTCTTTGTCCTACTGCTATTGTAAACTAGCTTTCCACTTCAGTGCCACGCTCCCAGCTTCAGGAGGTACTCATTCAAATTCCCTATTTAATCACAAGCAACTCAAAGTTCCTTCATCACGGCTCCTGCTTTGGCTATATAAAATAAAGCTCTCCTCCGCTCCACTTCTGCAACTAACACTTGATTGTTTGACAGAATTTGAGCTTTACTAAGCAGCCTGAGCGATAGAGGAGATTCTGTTTGATTTGGATCCCTTTCAGGTATGATTTCCTGCTAGCTGCCTGACTTACAGTTAGCCAGACACAGAGGGAACACCACACCATAGTTAACTCCGTTTTTCTTTCTTAAAAGATTCAGTTGAATAGTTGTTGGCAAGGACCTATCAAATTGCTAGGGTTTTTCTTTTTCCAGCAAATTAAATACCTAACTGATTTCTTCTCCTGGCCACTCTTCCCTCCCCGACTCCCACCCTCCTGACATAACAGTCACAAGGTTATGAAAACATATGAAGAGAGGTTATGAGAATGAGAAAGGTTCAGAACATGCTGTCTGCCAGCCTAAACTCCCTTCATGAATGCGCACAAATTCCTATTCCCATTTTCTCTGCGGAGAACAGGCTGTTACATATTGCTCTTGGCTACACTGCGAGATCAGCTCTCTGTCTTCAGGGTCTCTCCCCCTGAATGCAAGTCTCTCAACTAAACTACTGGTCCAGGTAGTGTTTCTAGCCAATGCACTGATAGAAGAAATGAGGGTACTTTATTCCCTCCGAAGAAGACATGGTAGGAAAGGTAGGTTTCTTAGGAGGGTCATAGGGGCTATGGACTTTTGCTGGTCATAAATCAAGCTGTTGATGAAAAGCAATGTGCTTTCCGGGAAAGTGTAGTTTGAAGTAGCCCTCACCCAGGACACGGTGAACACCCGCACACTAAACAACAGGCGGTGGTCACCTGGGCTCCAGCCGGGTGGCTCAGGTCATTTTTGAAAGTTGTACATTGAAGACTCCAGGGAGTACTTTAAAATTACAATCTGTTGGAAGAAGCACTTTATTTGCTGGGCACCAGGGCAGCTCTTGGAGTACATGGCCGTCAGAGGGCTCCCCCCCTGCTTTACTTTGAATTCACATCCTCTCTTCCCCAAAAAGGAAGAACCAGCCAGTTTAGGGCAGCATTACCGAACCTTTTTGAACGCATGTCTTACTTAGATAAATATAAAAATCTCATATACCTACTCCTACAGAGACTCTGACGGCCTCTACACATACTCAACTTAGAAATCATGACCTTCTGTCGACCCCCAGCTGCCTGAGAGGTTTTACCCAGCTTTGCTTGTAGTTGTTTTCATTATGAAAATAATAAGGAACTATTTTTGTCTTCAAATATTGGAAATGACTTTTCAAACAATACAATTCTCCCAAGGGTGGATAATGGCCAACCTAGAGGATCAAGAAATACCATATTCCTAACACTCACTAGTCTAAACCCCTTTCCTGCCCTCCTTCTGTGCACCATTCCGGTGATTAAGATCCTAGCCAAATCCTCTATTGGTCATTTATGCTTTAGTCTGAGTCGACGTCACTCTGTTACTTCTCGGGAGGTTTGTGCAGAATAAGCCTTATCTCTGATTAAAAGTGAAAGGCTTCTGATAGGGGAGCGTACATTCAAAGTGGGAGACTGAACTCTTAGATGTTCCAAACCTGGCAGAATCTGGAACCCACATGGACCTACAGAATCAGCTTCTCCCGGGATGTAGCCTGGGAATCTTTATTATTACAAAGTTCCCATGGGTGACTGATACATGTCCAGATTTGCAACCAACCAATTGACCCTGTAGTGGACATTTACCTTTCTTGGCTGCTCCAAAATTTTGTTAACACTTTCATCGCATTTGAATAGTTCTCCACATTGTGAATCCCACCTTTTCATTGAAAAACCCAAATAAACCACTTTCCCAGATTCTTTTGCTATTAGGATGTGAGCATGCGACAGGTTCTACCATTCAGACACACCTATGCAAGACTTTGAATTAGAAAGAGCTACCTAAGGAAACAGCCTGGGCACTGGGAGTTCATTTTTGCACGGGGGACCACAGAGGCAGTATGTTTCTGAGGTTGTCAGTGGTGCTACAGCTTGCAGATTATGGCAGAGGTTGCCTCACCAGGCAAATTTAGCAGTGTGTTTCTAGATGCTATTCCAAGGAGCTCAGTTTAGAGTCTATTCACAGTTTTACTGTGCACTGGAATCACTTGAGGAGATATAAAAAAAAAATACTGATGCCTGGATTGTACCCCAGTCTGATTTATGGTATGGGTGTAATATGGGCATTAGCTCTCAAGTGATTCCAATATGCAGCCAAGTTTAAGAACCTCTGACCTTGAGCTTCTGTCTCTTTTCCTTCTAAAAATGATTTAATAAATTCCTTCCCAATTAAAATAGTTAAAATGGATTCTATGGTCTGCAACTAAAACACCTGACCATTACAGATTCGAAGGTCCCTTCCAACTCCGAAAATACAGAATTTTGTGGTGTTCTGTCTTTTTAAATTGTCAGAGGGGCACCAAGACAATTCAGGGGGCAGAAATAGTCTCTTTAACAAATGGTGCTGCGACAACTGAATAGCCACATGCAAAAGAATGAAGTTGGAACCCTTCCTCATACCATATACAAAAATTAACTCAAAATGAATCAAATATCTAAATGTAAGAGCTAAAAGTATAAAACTCTTAGAATAAAAAATAGGGATAAATCTTCTTGACCTTGGATTTGTCAATGGTTTCTTTCCTGTGACGTCAAAAGCACAAGCAATAAAAGAAAAAGTAAATAAATTGAACATCAACAAAATTCAAAACTTGTGTGCTTCAAAGGACACTATCAAAGAAGTAGAAAGACAACCAAGAGAATGGAAGAAAATTTTGCAAATTATATATGTGATAAGTGACTTGTGTCTAGAACATATAAAGAATTCCGACAACTCAATGAGAAAAAACAAATAACCCAATTAAAAATGGGCATAGGATCTGAATAAACATTTCTCCAAAGACTATGTAAAAATGGCCAACATACACATGAAAAGTTGCTCAACATAACTAGGTTGCTAGGGAAATGCAAATCAAAATCACGAGATATCACTTCACACCCACTGGGATGGCTTTTAAAAAAGTGGAAAATAACAAGTGTTAGTGAGAATGTGGAGAAATTGTAACCCTTATTCACCACTGGTGGGACGGTGAAATGGTGCAACCACGTTGGAAAACAGTTTGGCATTTCCTCAAAATGTTAACATAGCGTTACCTTATGACCCAGGAATTCCACTCCTCAGTATATACCCAAAAGAAATGAAAACATATGTCCATTCAAAAACTTGTACATGAATGTTCATAGCAGCATTATTCATAACAGGCAAAAAACGGAAACAACCCAAATGTCTGTCAGTTGATAGTGGATAAATAAAATGTGATTTATCCATACAATGGAATATTATTCCGCAACGAAAAAGAATAAAGCGCTAATACATACTACAGGATGGGTAAACCTTGAAAATATTATGGTAACAGAAAGAAACTAGTTGAAATCACATATTGTATGATTTCACATTTACGTGAAATATCCAGAATAGGCAAATCCATAGAGAGAAAGTTGATCAGTGGTTTCCTAGGACTGGGAGGGTTGAGGGGAATTGGGGAGTGGCTGCTAATGGGTATGGGGTGACAAAAGTGTTCTAAAATTTACTGTAGTCACAGTTGCACAAATTTGTGAACATATTAAAAACATTGACCTGGACACTTTAAAGGTAAAGTGTGTGAATTATATCTAAATAAAGCTGTTATAAAAAAAATTATTGGAAGGACTCCAAATGTTGGCCTCTGGCAGAGGAAATATTTTGGAAAAAGAGTGATGGGAAATCTTTCTAGGACTCAAGAAATCATCTCATGTAGTCAGCCACCTTCTCTGCCTGTTGGCCAAGTGCTATGCAGAAAGGGGTGGCTCTAAAAGCAACAGGGGACCCCAAAATAGGTGATAGCAGAAAGAAGAGTTTTAACAGCAGTTAAAATATGTTTTTAGAGGGAAAAGAACAATTGTCCTGGATGTCCACAGGTGGATGTGCAAGCCATGGATGGTGCTGAAGCCGGGAAGAAAACCTGATCTCAGCCAACACAGAGACAGATGTGGTTGGAAGGGTAGGACCAATGCAGAGAGTAAGTGCGAATCCCTATGGAAAGCGGGAATGCAAGAAACATTTAAGAGATTTGCCTCACCTTACTGTTAATAGGGGTTACCTCTGGGGAGTGGCTTGGAGTTGAAGGGGAAAGCGCACTTTGACTTTTTATTGCACTTTTCTTCCTTGTAATTAAAATTTTTTACAACAAACGTGATGTACAACATAAGATTAACAACATAATGATGAACTAGTTTGCTTTAGCAAGTGTGGGTATCACTGTTTAAATGAGAAAAAGATCAGGAAGAGAATCAAGAAGCAGAAAAGAGAAACAGGAGAGAAAGGGAACAAAGGGTGGGAGGGAAGGACCCACCACCAAAACAGCATCTGCGGAAGGAAGTAAATACATTATCACTTCAGATTTTTTGAAAACTAGTTGTAGAAGTTTTTGTGGCACAGGATAACTAATAAAGACTGTGTCCTTGATTTTGTACTTGCCAATTTAAGTGATTTTCTCAACATTGCATAGTTAAAGGTAGATTAGAATTTTATTTGGAATATTGAATGCCAGACTAACATTTCAGTTTATTCTGTAGAGAAGGAGAATTCCTTGAAGAATTTTGAGCAAGTGGAATTGTATTTGGTAGTGACCTGCAGCAGTGGTTCCCAAACCCAGCTGTGCACCAGAATCATAGAGTTAGCCTTAAAAAATAGAGAGACCCGTGAGGCCTACCCTCTTTCTCAATCGGTAGGTTTGGGCTGGGATCCAGGACTCTGTATTTGTAAATCTCTTGTGTTTCTGATGCTCTATTATATTTAGGATAGATTGGAGCGCAGGAAATAATGCAAACAGAGAGACAGAGAGGAGGCCACCAGAAAAGTTTTGGCAAAGGGTGCTGGAATGTTGAACTGAAATGATGGTAGAAAGAAAAGGATAAATATGACGGTCATTATGAAGGCAGACTCAGTAAGGTTTGGTGAGTGCTTGACTGTATGTCCCATGAGGCAAATATCAATCGGTTTTGTTGACTGCTAAGCATCCCAGAAGCTCGCACAGAACAAGCGATGTAGTATGGGCTCAGTAACATCTGCTGAGAGAAATGGGAGAAAGTCAAAGCTGACTTCAGGGATTTGAGTAGGGTGACTTAGCACTGGTGGTGTAGACACTTAGGGAATCTGGTTTCAGGAGAAATGATAAGACATTTTCCGTGGTTGAGTCAGAAAGAATGGTGAGATGTACAATGCCTTAGGAGTCATAGGGGAACTTATGCCTGCACCACTCTAGGGCATTGTAGCCGGGACAGTAGTGGGAAGAAGTCTGGAGAACATGGTCACTGGCTGTAAAGCCTTTATATAACTATCTGCAAAACTGGACTCTGTGAGACATTCAACTGGGTCATCAGATCTTACTGTGTTCTCTGACTGCAGGGGGGAGGGTCACAACGAGGTGGTTTTCCACGTCTCCCACTTTGTAGTTTTAATTAGGTCAGCTCACCCCACACCTTCAGTCAGCATCCATGAAGGAGTTCATACTCCAGCCTCATTCACCCTCTCCCGAACTACGCCCTAGCTCCTCTCACCTCAATTCCCCTTATACATCTGTCAAATCCCTCCTTTCCACAAGCCCCAGCTCCAACAACCACAGTCTTTGACCTTTGGGTTCTGCCTCCCTTTCACAGAGAGATGGGGCTTCTGCTGGCTCAGCCCCGAGCACTCTTTCAGAAATGTGTTTGTATTTTCATTCTGCCTCTCTCTGCTCTTAGACACCCTTGGCATCAACTTCCAGGATGGGACTCCTGTAGGCCTGCTTCATTCTCGCCAGAAGGAGAGTCAAACAAACACGTAGCAGAGAGCTTTGAAAAAGAAATGGAACGTGTCCTTCCTCCTTATAGGAGGAATGAAGATACAGGCTAGGCTGTGGTCCATTTCTGTTTAGGCTGAATCACACCTGGGTTTATTATACATCAAATAGAACATCATCTTCCTATGGAATCTTAGCAATTGGTAAAAGAAAAATTTTTTTCATAAAATAAAGTAAAAAGACCCACCCTGGTACCAAGGTGCCATATTACATTGGAATTAGCTGTATGACCGTGTGCAGGTCATTTCACCTTAAATGAGGTCAGTTAGTTAAATGAGTATTGTCCCTTCTAACTCTAACATCCTTTGTTCTGCTAAATGTATCCTTTTGTTTCTGATCCCTGTACCCTGAGGTAGAGGAGAGATTGGGGCTGGGTGGGTGGGCAGTGGACCCACCAAGACTGGGGAGAAACATGGGAGTGTAAAGTTTTAGTTCCCTGGTTAATGCTGAGGAGGGGACGCCAGGAGGTGAGGTGGTCCAGCCAGGCTGGAGCAGCCTGCCTGAAAGGGGTCTCCATAACCACGGGCACCTGATGTGAGACCTGGGAGCCAATGTCTGGAGCTAAACAAGATCAGAAGATTTGGGAACATGACAGCCATGAATAGTGGAGTCAGTACAAAATGGGAAGTGATATGGGAAAAATTCCAGGTATATAGGCTTTGCCCTGAGTCCCTAGCCCCTGCTTTTGTAGGTAATGAGTTCCACTCAAGGGGGCCAAGAAGGAACTGGGTGTACTGACATCACATCCTAGCTTGGCTGTATCCAAGAGTTTATTGAATACCTAGTATATTCTCTGATTTCCCTTCCCCACTCTCAAACCCAGAGAAGTATAATTCTGCTGTTATCAATTTTCCCAGAGTCAGACTGATACAGCTGGATGCTCTCTCCCACTGTCTCAACTGGATGTTTTTGAATGAAAGAGCTACATTTCCAGTCATCAAAGGGAATGAGGGGTAATGCTATTTAAACAAAGGGAAAGAGTGATGTGCGTTTGTGGAACCAAGGAGCTAAACCCCATCTTGTCAGCAGTGCAAACTTGTGGGTCTTCAGAGACGTGAGGGTGTCCCGTGTACAGGATGTCACATTGCATTCTACTCCTTCCATTTTCTACCTGCGAAGGACACTGTCACTTAGGAAGACGAGTCTTTATTATAAATATCCACTCCTTGCCTATTTCAAACTAGCTTTTTCTCTCTTGTCTCTCATCTCTCATTCTCTTATTTTTTAAAATCAACTTTAAAAAAACACTTTTTGGACATTGCAGCTGTTGTCAATTTTTCACTATTACAAACACTACCACGGTAAACATCTTTACACATACATCTTGTATATTCATCCAATTATTTCCTGAGGATAAATTCCTAGAAGTGAACTTGCTGAATCAAAAGAAATTGGTGTTCTGAAGGAATTTAACAAAATTTGCCAAATTACCCTGTAGAATTGTAACAATATACATGCCATCAGCCAATTATGACAGAACCCTTTCCCCATATGCAACAAACGTTTTCAAATCTTTGCTAATCTGAGAAGTTAACAATGTATCTCCTCCTTTAATTCATTTCATTTCAGTTACCAAAGATGTTTTGTTACATATATTTATTGGCCATTTTAATTTCTTCTTTTGTGAGTTTCCTTTTCATGTTCTTTGCCTATTTTTCGTTTACAACATTTAGCTTTATTTTATTTATTAGTAAGAGCTCTTTATCTGTTGTCTATTAATCCTTTGTCAACCATTGCAAGTATTTTTCCAGTTTGTCCTTTGTTTTTATCGTTTGTGGCATTCATTTTGTTTTGTCTTTCTTGATCATATAAAAAGTCTATTATTTTTGTTTAGACAAATCTATCTAATACTTGCCTTTAGAAGAGAAAACCCTGGAAGAAGCCAGAGGGAAAAAACCACCTTAAGTATAGAGTAACAAAGATAAGAATTACATCAGACTTCTTCTTAGAAACCATGCAAGCACAAAGAGAGTGGAGTGAAATATTTAGCGTGTTGAGAAAAAAAAATCACCAAACTGGAATTCTGTATCCAATGAAATTAACCTTCAAAAGTAAAGTAGAAATAAGACTTTTTCAGGCAAACAAAAACTAGGGAATTTGTCATCAGTAGACCTGCTCTTGCAAGAAATGTTAAGAGTTCTTCAGAGAGAAGGAAAATCATATAGGTCAGAAACTTAAACCTACATTTTAAAAAAAAAAGGAAGAAAAACATTAGAGATGAAACTAGTAAAGGTAAAACAAAATCTTACACTTTTGTTATTCTCAATTGATCTAACAGATAACTGCTTGTTAAAAACAATAGTAATAACATATTGGGTGTTCATGGCTTATAAATAAATGAAATGAATGACAACAATATTATAAGGGACGAGAGGGCAGAATTGAGAATGCTCTGTTATGAGGTGCCTGTCCTACCTACGAAGCAGTACAATGTTATCTAAAAATAGACTTAGATTAGTTGTAAATGTATATTTTAAAGAGGTATAACTAAGGTGCTAAGAGAAAATGGAATCATATTAAATGATCAATTAAAACACTGAAGGCAGAAAAGGAAGAGAAGAAACTTAGAACGAGTGCAAAGAATAGAAAACAGTTGCAAATATGATAGATATTAATCCAGTTATATCAATAAGCATTTTAAATGTGAATGGTCTAAACACACCAATTAAGAGACAGAGACCGAGCCACAACTAGAAGGACCCACAACTAAAATATACAACCATGTACTGGGGGATTTGGGGAGAAAAAGCAAAAAAAAAAAAAAAAAGGAGAAAAAGATTGGCAACAGTTGTTAGCTCAGGTGCCAATCTTTAAAAAAAAAAAAAAAAGACAGAGACTGAGAGAGTGGACAAAAACCTTATGTAATCTACAAGAAGCCCACTTTAAATGTAAAGACACATACAGGTAAAAGTAAAGGAATAGAGAAAGATATACCATGGTAACTCTAATCAAAAGAAAGCTGGAGGAGCTGTATTAATTTCAGACAAAGCCAAATTCAAAACAAGGAAAACTATCTTGGCAATATCAGTAATTTTAAATTAACAATAATATTGATATAAATATCAATAATATCAAGGAAAATTATTAATGATAAAGGGGTCAATTCTCCAGGAAAACATAACAATCCTGAATGTGTATGTGCCTAAAAATAGAGCACCAAAATACGTGAGGCAAAAACTGATAGAATTTCAAAAAGAAATAGATGAATCCACTATTGTAGTTGGAGATTTCACCACTCCTCTGTTGGTGACTACAGATCCAACAGGCAGAAAATCAGTAAGGATATAGTTGAACTGAACAGCACCATCAATCAACTGGATCTAACTGCATTTATAAAATACTTCATCCAACAACAGCAGAATACACATTCTTCTCAAGCCTACATGCGACATTCACCAAGATAGACCACATTTTGGGCCGTAAAACACACGTTAACTTAAAAGAATAGAAACCATAAAAAGTATGCTCTCAAACCACAATGGAATTAAACTAGAAATCAATAACAGAAAGATAGGTGGAAATCTCAAAATATTTGGAGATTAAACAAGACACTTTTAAATAACACATCAGTCAAAGAATAAGTCTCAAAAAATGTTTTAAATACTTTGAACTAAATGAAAACATAACTTATCGAAATTTGTGGGATGCAGTGAAAGCAATGCTAAGAGGGAAATTTATGGCATTGAATTCATGTATTAGAAAAGAAGAAAGATCTAAAGTTAATAATCTAAACCTCCACCTTAGGACACTAGAGAAAGAAAAACAATATAAACCTAAAGCAAGCAGATGAAAAAGTAAAAATGAGAGCAAAAAGCAATGAAATTGAAGACAGGAAAAAAACAGGGAAAATCAGTTAAACCAAAAGCTGATTCCTTAAAAAGATCTATATTTTCCTTTGGAATATTTTTTTTTAACTGTCTTGCTTCCTTACCAAAGGATAATTTACCTACCATACATTTACCCATTGTAAGTGTACAGTTATATCAGCACTATCCAATAAAATTTTGTGCATGGTGGAAATGTTCTATAATATGCAAAGTCCAATCAGTGGTACTAGCCACACATGGCTGTTGAGCACCCAAACTGTTGCTAGTGTAACCTAAGAAATATATTTTTTATTTTGTATATTTTTTATTGAGGTAAAGCTCAGATAATGTAAAATTTACCATTTTAACCATTTTAAAGTGTAAAATTCACTGACATTTATTACATTTACAATCTTATGTAACTCTCTGTATCTAGTTCCAAAACATTTTCATCAGCCCAAAAGAAAATCCCACACCCATGAAGCAGTCACTCCCCGTTCTCCCCTTCCCCCATCCCTTGACAACCACTAATCTGCTTTCTGGCCCTTTGGATTTGCCTATTCTGGGTATTTTATATAAATGAAATTATACAATATGTGACCCTTTGTGACTGACTTCTCTCACTTAGCATAATGTTTTCAAGGTTCATCCATGTTGCATCCTGTGTCAGTACTCCATCCTTTTTTATGGATATACCAGATTTTTTTTATCCATTCATTGGTTGATCAACATTTGGGTCATTTCCACCTTTCATTACTGTAAATAGTGCTGCTATAAACATTCATACCAACTTTTGTTTGAATATCTATTTTCAGTTCTTTTGGGTATATACCTAGGAATGGAATTTCTTGGTCATATGGTAATTTTATGTTTAAATTTTGGGGAAATTGCCAAGCTATTTTCCACAGCAGCTGTACCAGTTTACATTTTCACAAGCGATGTACAAGTGTTCCCATTTCTCCACATCCTCGACACCACTTGTTATTTTCTTTTCTTTTTAATTATTGTCATCCTAGAGGGTGTGAAGTAGCATCTCATTGCATTTCTCTAATGACTAATTATGTTGAGCACCTTTCATGAGCTTATTGGCTACTTGTTTATCTTCTTTGGAGAAATGTCTATTTAGTCCTTTCCCCATTCTAGAATGGGGATGTTTGTTTTTTTGAGTGGCAAGGGTTTTTTATGCATTCTGAATACTAGGCCCTTATCAGATACATAATTTGCAAATATTTTCTCCCATTCTGTTGATTTTCTTTTCACTTTCTTAATGGTGTCTTTTGATGTACAAAAGTTTTTAGTTTTCATGATGCCCAATTTACCTATTTTCTCTTTTATTACTTGTACTTTTGGTGTCATATCTAAAACTCTGATGCCAAATCCAAGGTCATGAAGATTTACCTCTATGTTTTCTTCTAAGAGTTTTATAGTATTAGCTCTTACATTTAGGTCTTCAATCTATTTTGACTTAATATTTGCATATGGTGTGAGGTAGGGATCCAACTTCATCCTTTTGCATATGGCTATCCAGTTGTCCCAGCACCATTTGTTGAAAAGATTATTCTTTCTTCTTTGAATGATATTGGCACCATTCAATTGACCAGAGATTTATGGGTTTGTTCCTGGAAACCCAATTCTATTCCACTGATATCTATATATATTTTTACGCCTGTACCATATTGTTTTGATTACTATAGCAATACATTTTATATAATACATTTGTAGCAATATCATTTTAATAAGTTTAAATCTAAGTAGCCACATGTGGCTAGTGGCTACCATATTGGAGAGCACAGAATTAGATATTTTTTAGTTAATTCATACAGCATACATATACGTATGTATAATTCATAAAACCACCACTACAACCCAGATTTAGAACACTTCCATCATGGGGTCATTTTTAATTTTTAATTTCTATTAATTCTTCTTTCCACTCTCTTATTTTTTTTTAGTTTTACTCCAATTAAATTTTAACCATTATCCAACCTTTATGTATATGTATAACTTTTAAATTCTTATCAGAATTCATAACAGTTTGGATTAATTTGTTGGCTGTTTTCCATTTGACTGCTAACTGAGATCAGGGCAAAATAAAATGAGAATTTTGCTTGAGAACAGAGGTCAAGTGGAAAAAGAGGGACTTGGAAAGTTTAGGGCATATCCTGAGAAAGATGACAGAGGGGACATCAGGAGCACAATGGACACAACTAAGACCACTTTTCCAGGCTCAGGTCAAGAAGGGTGCAGGTCCTCAGGGCCAAACCTCTCCTTGCTAGTGCTCTTTTGTTTAATGTTCAGTCTTTTGGGGATAAAATGTTCACTATTTCAGATTTCTTTTCCCTCCCTCTGTTCCCTTCTAAGATGATGAACGAGAATGCAGAGGAATATCACTTACACAACCACATGGCATTGGAGAGATCCATACATGTCCTTTGTCTCCTCGCTGGTCTTGGTTGTGGAGTGACTGGACCAGATGCTTTCCTGGACTGGAGACAGCTGAGGGAAAACTAATCCTGTCTGACTATTGTGGCTGATATGTTGACATTCATAACTGGAGCCCTAGGTCCCAACTTGTGTTCTTGGTTTTAATGTCCCTGCCTGCTGGACCTCTCTGTATTCTAAACCGCATTCTTCTCCAGTCCACTGCAGCTCCCAGCCCCCTCCCTCTCCTTCACCTCCCAACATGTTGGCACTGATGTTCTCTGAGCTCCTTCCCCTATGTCAGCAAGTTTTGGGTAGAAGTATACTTTGCATTGTGGAAAAAATAGCATGGTCTGAGTACTTCAGGCTTAGTTGTTGATGACACCAGGATTTCACCAAAATTTTCTTGCTGGGGAAAAAAAGCTGAGTAATGACTTTTCTTTTCTATTTTTTTTTTTAAAGCAGGCATCCCTCTTTCTCTGGAAGCTCTAAAACTCACTGCTTCAGTGGGTAGAAAGTCCCATGGCAGCAAGACTTAGAGAATATAGAAATACATATGATAATTAAAAAAAAAAAAAGAAAGTCCCCTCTGTTACACTTTCTCTTCCCCATATGCTCTGTAAAAGAAAAACCTTGTGCACCTTGTACTGCTGCATCCTAGCTCCTAGAATAGTGAGTGGCACCTGGGAAGGGTATGCATGTCTCCTAAGTAGGTGAATGGGTGGGGTACAACCTCATCCTGCCTTAGTTCAGAGTGACTTTCAGAAGGTAATTATGCTGCTACTAAAAAATTATAAAACTAAGTAAGAATGAGTTTCAAACCACCTAATTCTTATGTTTGATCATGCCACTGTTTTCTGAGCCCAGAATTAACTGTTTCATCTGGTTACTGATCAATGTTACATAAGGCTAACACTAATACAAATAATTCCTCAATCTCTGCCCTCACCAAGGGAGCTGCTGTACAGATAATTCAAAATATCAGATAAATTTATACCTTACACGCATTTTTTTTTAGGTTGAGGAATTTCTGGCCCTATGGTTAATTTTAACCAATTGGACTTGGTGTTGCTGATTACATGCTTTCATTAATACTGTTGCTGCCAAGAGGAAAATTTCCCCCTATTGAGTTGCTATGAGTATTTCAGAATTTTCTGATTCTGAAAGTAGTATGAAATTATTACAGAAAATTTGAAAATTGCATATGACAAGAATTTTTGTTTGTTTTTGCTGAGTGGGTGATGGATGTATGCATATTTGGAGAAACAAATTGTTCTGAGTAAGAAAGGGAGAGAGATTTAGAGGCCTGGCATGGGGAAGATCTGGAATTGAAGAAACCAGAAACCAGCCTGTCCAGGTGCTACCCAAGGAAGGACAACAAAGGGGAAACCTTGTTTGGCTTGTAGCTGGAAGGAATTGACAGATGAGGCATGTATTAGTCAGGGTTCTCCAGAAAAGCAGAACCAACAGGATCCATCTATCTATCTATCTATCTATATGTGTATGTATGTATGTATCTCCTTACAGAGCATTGATCAATAACCAGATGAAACAGTTAATTCTGGACTCGGAGAAAATAAACATATATATAAATAAAGAGATTTATTATGAGGAATTGGTTGACACAATTGTGAAGGCTGAGAAGTCCTATCTGCCATCTGCAAGCTGGAGACCCAGGAAAACTGGTGATGTAGATACTGTCCGAATCCAAAGGCCTGACAACCAGGAGAACTGATGGTGTAAGTTCTAGTCTAAGTTTGAAGGCCTGAGAACCAAAGAACTAATGGAGTAAGTTCCAGTCTGAGGGCAAGAGAAGACCGATAGCTCAGCTCAAACAGTCAGGCAGAGAGCGCAAATTCTCCCTTCCTCCACCATTTTGTTCAACTCAGGCCCTTAGTGCATTAGATGATGCCCAACCACACTGGGGAGGGCCATCTGCTTTACTCAGTCCACCAATTCAAATGCTAATCTCTTCTGGAAACACCCACACATACACACCTAGAAATAATGTTAACTAGATAACTCAGCATCTTATGGACCAGTCAAGTTGACACATAAAATTAACCATCACAAGGCGCATCTGAAGGAACTATATGAAGTGCTTTGAACTGTACAGTGTAAAACTCTCCTCTGTCTTTCCTATAAAATCTTCAGTAAAAATCAACATTTGATCCTAATAGAATCCTCCTGGGGAACAAAAGAGATACTGTGGCCTGTTTAGCGATAGGTTCAAGAACCTTTGAGTTAGCCCTAGAGATTAAGATGGAAAAATGTAAATAGAAGAAAACATAAATGCTCTGTAACTCCACTCGACAGAAATGACCACTGTTGAGCCTGTAGTATGTTCCCTTCCTTGTTTTACGTATGTATGTGTGTATGTATGTATGTGAGTGTATATATAGGAAAATTGGGACTGCATTGTATAAGTAATGTTCTATTTTGCATTTTTCACCTAACATTAAATAACAACTAATAAATTGCTAATAGATATTGTTAAACAGTTTTACAAAGTGGTCACGCCAATTTACATCCCATCAGCAATGTGTAAGAGTTACAGTTGCTTCACATCCTTGTCAACGTTCGGAATTGTCAGTCGTCTTTTTAATTTCATCCATTCTGGTGGGCGTATAACAGTATTTCATTGTGGTTTCAATTTGAATTTTCCTAGTGACTAATATTGAGCTTTTATTGTTTATTGGCCATTTAGATATACTCTTTTGTGAAGTGTCTGTTCATATTTTTGCTCTTTTTTCTGTCCAGGAGTTTGGATATATGTATGCGAATATCTTTTCCCATTCTGTGGCCTCCCTTTTCACTCTCTGAATGGTATCTTTGGATGAACAGAAGTTTTTAATTTTAATATGGTCAATTTATCAACTTTTTTGATAATGGTTAATGCTTTTTGTGATTATTTAAATAATCTTTTCCCATTCCAAGATCATGCAGATGCTCTTCTATGTTTCCCCCTGAAAGTTGTATTATTTTCTCTTTCACATTTAGATCTGCAATACATTTCGAATTAATTTTTGTGTATAGTAAAAAGAAGGGGTCCAGATACATTTTATTCCGTACAGATAAGTCAATTCACCCAGCATCATTTAACAAAAAAAACGTCTTTTACCCTCTGCCTTACAATATTTATTGCCAGTGTCGTAAATCAGGTGACTGTGTATATGTGATTCGATTTCTCCACTCTGTTCCACTGGTTGCTTGGTTTGTGTATTCTTCCACTAATATCATAATGTCTTCATTACTACGATATCTGACAGTGTAAGTCCTTCAGCTTGTTCTTCAAGATTGCTTTATTTGCCCATTTTTATAATGGGATATTAGGAATTTTTTCTTATTGCTATGTAAGAATTCTTTATCAGTAAAGTATATTAATCCTCGCCTGTTACATATATTATAAATATCTTTCCTTTTGTCATTTGACTTTCAATCTTAATTATAGTTTCTCTTGCCACAGAGGAGTATTAAATTCTTAAAAAGTGAAGTCCGTTGATATTTTGCGATTTGCCTCCGACTATTTTTATGCTAATGAAGTTTTCCCCAATCCCCATGAAATGTAAATATAATATTTATATTCACAATATGGAACGTGTGTGACTATATGAAAATAAATATCTTTTTCTATAAAATAATCAATAATCTTCCCTACTTTCTAGAGTAGGAAGTTGGGGTTCAGGAGGGGCAAGTGGAGAATCAGTCCTGCTTAAAATTAGGAAAACGAGAATTCTGAGAAAGCACTTGTTTACTTCTCTGAATCCTAGCCTCATGGATCAGTTATCACAGTAGAAAAAACTGTCCCCCCATCTCATCTGATTTTTCCAGGCACGTGATTGACCCAATCAACACAGTGGCTTGCTGTGTCAGAGGCAGAAGGAGTGAGTGGGCCTGGGTTTCAAGGACTGGAACTGAGCCTAACAGCCAGCCGGGATGCCCCTGCACCCAGTGAACAGGACTCAGGTCCTGCTGAGACGGAGCAACATCTCAGTCCTCAGAAGGACCTTCTCAGCCCTGTGGCTCAGGAGGCTGCCTGGGAGGTACCGGCCAAATCAGTGAGGTTTATAAACATGCCTGAACAACACAGCAGTGGCTGCTCAGCTCAGAATTCCCCATGTTTATTGTCTCTTCTGGAAGCATAAGGAGAAAGAGGGTAGTTTGGTTATTTGATTTCTTTTTGACAAAACCAAACCTTTGTAGTAATTATTAAGAGGCAGCGTGGAAGCCCAATAGATGAGGTGAAAATATGGTTTTCATTCTAGCTTTATTTTGATCCTCTGCTCATTTTTTTCCTTGCAGGGGAAAAACGGGGGAAGCCATAAACCCCTCTGGGCACTGTGTGTGTTGTACTTATTCCCCAGCCAACGAGAGTTTTATGGGAAAGTTTTCTTTGTGTTGGTGAAGCATTTTCTTTTTCATCTTTTTAACAACAAAAACAAAAACATTAATGAAAACAAAATTTCTCAACTCCTGCCACCAAAAAAAAAGAAGAAGAAAAAGAAAAACTCATATAGTCATTGAGCCGCTTGCCTTAATATGAAAGTTTTCATAATTTAGTCCTTCCCAAAAATTAGTGCATAGGACTGATTGCAGTTATGAAACATTGAAAACTCTGGCTTTTCAGTCACTAATGTACTGTTCAGATATCCTTGGAGGAAAGCCAAAAGGGATTGAAATCTTCTGAAAGACTAAAAGATGGTTATCTTCTTTGGCTCTACTGTTTGACTCTAAGTTTCTAGCCATCAAAAAAGCTAGAATAAACCAATTCAAGTAGTGACAGCTTTTTTCCTTCTTAAAATCATGTTAAATTATGTTCATATATTCACATACAATCTCATATTTGAGATTAACTGCAATAAACTGCATCCTTTGTAGACTGTTATTTTAACGGTGTAAAGGCAGCTCTATTGTCCTTGGATGACACCCTCATCTAGTGTCTAAAACCTCAAAGTTCATACTGGAGTTTTACCTTCTAATGAGGTTTTCCCAGGGTAAAATGCAAATACTCTTGGGGCCAGCCCCATGGCCTAGTAGTTAAGTTCAGTGTGCTCCACTTCAACTGCCAGGGTTCAATTCCCAGGCGAGGACCTACACCACTTGTCAGCTGCCATGTTGTGGTGGCAGCAACCCACATACAAAGTAGAGGAAGACTGGCACAGATGTTAGCTCAGGGTGAATCTTCCTCAAGCAATAAAACAAAAAAAAAGCAGGGGCCAGCCCCCTGGCCAAGTGGTTAAGTTCACACACTCCACGTCAGAGGCCCAGGGTTTCACTGGTTCAGATCCTGGGCACAGACACGGCACTACTCATCAGGCCATGCTGAGGCAGCGTGCCACACAGCACAACCAGAGGCACTCACAGATAGATTATACAACTACGTACTGGGGGGCTTTGGGGAGAAGAAGGAGGAAAAAAAAAACGAAAAAGAAGACTGGCAACAGATGTTAGCACAAGTGCCAATCTTTAAAAAAAATTAAAAATAAATTTAAAAATTTAAAAAAAGCAAATACTCAAACACTAAGACTAAGCATTGTTACCTCAGCATGGATGGCTTTACCAGGCCTTCTTTCTAGGCCTAGTTTTGACAGGAAGAAGTTGCATGCTCCGCTGGGAGCCAGTCTCAACTGAGGTGGCTGAGCAGGAGGGTGAAAGGAGCAGAGAAAAGGTACAGAACCTGTGACACAACCAGAAAAAAGGCACAATGCAATCTAGTGTACACTCCTTCAAAAATACACCTTTGTTTTATGCCCCCTTTCTCTTTCCAACAAGATAAGTGAATTTTTCTCAGTGATAAAGTTGGGGTAAGGATTGAAAACCATAGTTTGGAAAGAGAAAGACTAGGAAAGTGGGAGACAAGGAGGCAATTCCTGGCAGGAGACACGCACTTGGGGCCCCTCAAGATTAAGTCACTTTGCACTGCCTCTGCAGAGGGAGGTGAAGGCTTCCAATGATTGTGTCAGGACCTCACCCCGGCCCGGCCACTCAGCTGCTCAGCTCTTCCCAGGCTCTTCCCAGGCTCTTCCCAGGCTCTTCCCAGGCTCTTCCCAGGCCTTGTGCAGCAGGTCAAGCATTTGGACCTAGTTTGTCTTCTGATCTAGGCAAAGGCACAACCCATTACCACTTCCACTGTCATGAGAGGAGTTTTCATAACTCTCTGACTCTCTCTCTCAGCTTCTATGAAACAATTGATCTTCTATAAGAAACAGCTGATTTCTAATCAGATCTTTCCTGGAAAACCAAGGTTACAAGAATATTTATAAACTAGGATACAGATGTTTAATTAATCATATCCTAAAAAAAAGAAAAATACATTTGGTCTTCTCCTAAAACCAAATAAATATTAATTAACGAAGAAACATTTCAAGATTCTCTTTTTCAAACACTGAAGTCATGATTTTTTAAAAGCTGAATTATGGACACAGAGTTAATACTGCTTTGCATGTAGGTTCAAAAACTCTTTGAGTCCATATAAAATACCTAGATGAACGCAGTGCCTTGCGCATAGTAGGCATTCACTCAGTATTAACCAATTAACCATATTTATTGACTCCATTCCCTCTTACTCTGCTACAGGTTTCTGAAGTAAAGTGAGACTATTACCAAGAGCTCAGTTTCACTCTCAGCTTTCCCAGAGACACAAATTCCACAAGAGTCAAAACAAACTAAAGAAGAATAAAAAGGAATACATGAACCTCTGGTGTTTTTGGTTTTTGACCTCTATTATTTTGTGACCACTGCCTGATTTCCTTTGGGCTCAGCCTGATTTATTTGAGGGCTTGGAACTATATCCACTTTTTAAAGAAGTGGGGATAAAATAAATTAACTCTTTTTAAAAATACTAAATCTCCTAAAGCACTTACTGATTCTAAAGAAGCAAAATCAAAACCAAGGGCCCAGATGCTGCCAAGAATAAATCTGCCCCTGAGCCCTACTAAAGTTGGAAAAGAAAACGTTTTCTCCCTCTGCCTTCCCTGGAAACACCCCTCCATCCCCTGCCTTATCCAGCATTGCAAGGTAAAGGCTGACCCCAGGAAAGGAGACTAGAGGACAAGGGGAAAACAGAAAGCGGACGCACTGATGCATTTCATCGTATAGCTGACCATCACGGGTCCATATGTGGCTTTTTATTTCTGGCCATGTGATCTCAGCACTCACTGAGGACTCCTATCCTCAACATGCCCATTTTGAGATTGGGAGGGAAAGCTCCTTCACTTCCAAGTAGATCCCTAGTAACTTGTCCTGAGAGATTTGGCAAAACACAGCTCCTTTCCTAACTATAAAGAACCTATTGAAAATGTTACTATCTTGGTACAAAGCAGAGCTGTTTAGACCATATTTCGACAAAGCTGAAGTGGGATTCTACGTCCATTTAGGCTGAGAGTTACCAAACTTGTTCTGGAAAGGGCCAGTCCATCTCCGCTAATGAACTCTGCCTCTATAGTGTGAAAGCAGCCACAGACAGCACGTAAATGAGTGGGTCTGGCCATGTCCCAGTAAAACTTTATTTACAAAGATTATAAAGATGGAGGGGCCTAGGTTTGGCCTGCAGGCTGATTTAGACTATGATAATAATGATAAATATAGTAATAACGAATACTCACCTCATTTCCTTATCACAATGACTCGCCTGAGGTAAATATTCTTATCTAAGGAAGATATTGAAAATAATTAACAACTGATATGGCCAACCAATCAGAACAGACAAAGCATAGATGTATGCTGGTTGACAGTAGACCTGCTGTGATCACCCCGTTGTTGTAGATTTGGGAAATGGAGTTAGGATGGGGTAGTAAATTGTTCTAGGTTATACAAACAGTACATGTATTAGAGCTGGGGTTTTCAGACATGTGGTCTGACTCCAGAGCCCACCCTTGATATGTGCTTCTCTAGGCCAGAGGGACATTGTTTCAGTTGCCAGCTTGAACCCCTACCAGTTGCTTAGTTACAAGCATGTCTTGGCAAGAGCAGTCCATTCATACCACTTCCAAAAATATTCAAAACACAGGTGAGCCATAGTTGTTAGGAATATTTCAGTACGTTAATAACTACATTGAAAATAACTTAAATCAAAAGGAAATGTGAATTCCTTTGGTTTCCCTCTAACTTGAATCCTTTCCCCTTTTCTACCCCTATGGCTTATTTCCACCCTTGCTTTTCTGCTCAAATGTGCCCTGATTGTAAAGGCTTCCTGACTGCCAACAGATTAATAAAATGGTAACTCCTGCCCTGAGTTGCCTATCTCTTGCTTTGCTTTATTTTTTCCATAGCACTTAATACCATCTGACATACTATGTTTTGAGTTCATTTGTTTTTTTATCTCCTTCAGTTACAATGTGAGCTCCACAAAGTTACGGGCTTTGTCTTGTTGTCTACTATATTCTCAGCACATAGAACAGCACTTGTTGTGTCGACGAAAATAATCCATAACCAATCTGTAAATGAAAATTTGGGTGAGTTTATTCTGAGCTGAAATCTGAGGACCATGGCCCGGGGCCTTTCTTCCCGAAGGAAGAAAGGGCACCAAAGAAATGAGGTGTACAGAATGGTTATATACCCCCAAAGTGGGTGCTTTACATATGATTCAAATGTCCCTCCCACAATAGTCACAAGATTGCCCTGTCTGCACAGCGCTTGATGGACACAGCAGGTAGTAGGTCTGCTATCTTGGTGGGCGTAGCAGGAGGCAAGTCTATTGTCTCGAGCTGGGCAGTCACAGGTGAGCACAGCCATCAGTTTCTAGCCTAAGGAAAGATGCTTAATCCTTAAGGAGACGCCAACGTTGGGAGGGAGAGGGAAGTTGCACCTTTATCTCAAGGGCCTTTTGCTCTTGCCATAGGGAATCTCTAAAGCAGATATACATTGCATGCTCAATGGCCTTGGTCAGGCCCTTTTGGAAAGACAAGGTCAGGCCGAATTAGGTTTACACCAAAATGGCTTCCTCATATATTCCAATATATCCTATTACTTGCCATTTTTATTTGACAGTTGAATGATTAAATGAATACTGTTTACAGTAGAGAGGCCACATGGTACAATAGTAAAAGCATTGGATTTAGAATCAGAGTTGAGTTGGAATCCCAGCTTTGCTATTTATTCATTGTGTGACCTGGGACAAGCTAACCACTCGAAGCCTCAGAGGCTGTGGGAAGTGCAAATGCCCTGAGACGGGAGCATGCTAGTCAGGGCAGGGTGGCCAGGGTGACTACAGCACAGAAAGTGGGCAGAACACGGTCAGAAATGAAAGACGTAAAGGTTGAGGGGCCGATTGGGTAGGCTTTGTGAACTACTTTAAGGACTTTGGGTTTTGCTCTGAGCGAGAAGAGAAGCCAATAGGAGGAGGTGATACAGGAATAACGTCATCTGTTTTAAGTTTTACAAAGACTGTTTAAAGGCAGGGACAGACGCAGTGAGATCAGTCAGGAGGCTACTGCAACAATCCAGGTGGGAGATGATGGTGGCTTGGGCCAGGTTGGTAGTAGAGAGTTGGTAAAAGATTGTCAGATTCTGGATATATTGTGAAGACATAGCCAACAAGATTCGCTGATGGTTTGGGTGTGGAATGCGAAAGGAAGAGAAGAGTTAACGATGACTCCAAGAATTCGAGGGAGGACTGTGGGAGGAGCAGGTGTGGGATGGGGGAATCAAAAATTTGTTTTTGGTTCAGTTAAATCTAAGAAGCCTTTTAGACATAGAAGTAGAGATGTCAAGCTGTCAGTTGTATAGATGATGCTGGCATTCATGGGAGAGGTACAGGCTAGAGATATAAATTTGAGTATTGTCGACAGATAAGTCAGAAGTTTCTGTCCTGACTGCTAATAAGAATAACCTAAGAAGCTTTCTTTAAAAAAATTTTTTAATTGTGGTAAAATGCACATAACATAAAATTTGTCATCTTGACCATATTTTAAAAAAAAATGCCTGTGCTCCAACTCAGACAAATGCAATGAGAATTTCTTATGGTAAGGACCGGGCACCAGTATTTTTAACAAATACACTAAGTGTTCAGACTTGGGAAGATGAGGAGAAACCATAAAGGAAATAGAAGAGAAACCGCCTACGAAATTGGAGGAAATCAGAAAAGTAGAATGTCCCAGAAGTCAATTACAAAAAGTATTTCAAGAAGACAGTAATAATAAACTGTGTCAGATACTACTGATGGGTCAAGTAAGAGGAGGACTGAAGAAAAATCATCAAACTTAGCAAAATGTAGATCATCATTTTCTTTGACAACTCCTCTTGGAGTGGATTAAAGAGAGATTTTTATATTGATAGGCACTATCATATTTATTTGTATTAAAATAATGTCTGGTAGTTAAAAATAGAAACTTTTGACATCAGAACCCAGTAGCTTTCCATCATGCTGTGTCTTTCTCATGCATCACCCATGACTCAACACTCAGGACAAGGTCAGTTGATTTGGTTCCAGCCTGAGTCTCCTACAGATGACACGGACATGCATATTCTTCTCTGAGCTAGAATGAAACAGAACTCTTCCAACTGGATTACCAAGGAGATGGTACTTCTCTGCTAGGAGCCAAGCCAAAGTAAGGCAGAAGAGGACTACATTCAAATAGGACAGACCAAAGCAGTCACTAAGAAAACAGAGCTCCTCCTCCTTTTTTATTTGAGAAAATGCCCTTGTCTCTTCCCTACAACAACACCAAACAAATGCTTAACTTATATAATGCTTTAAAGGTTAACAAATTTGACCTTTCCCAGACCCTGAAACAAGGGGAATTCAAAGACTTGAGCTGTTCATTGAGAAAGATCTGCTGCTCAAGTTCAAGTCCACGTCTTCCAGATGTTTCTGACTGTCCTCCAGAGTCACTTCCTTCTTGCTGACCCTGAATCTGCCCTCAATTTATTCACAAGTCTGGTTGGAGGCATCCACTGCATACCAAGAGCCTTTCTCCAGTACATGCTAAGGAGCTACTGCTTTTCCCCACCTCACTCCACTCCCAAGGGACAGAAGATCTGATAAGGAGCAAGGATGAAATCAAGGATACGGGTAGAACATAATATGGGGACCATATAAGGAGGTGATGTCAAAATTCTCATCCTCTTTTTGTTCACTCACTTCTTCCTCCTTACCTCATCTGTATAGTATATCTCAAACAGGCACCTAGGGGTGCTTCCTGGCCCTAGAGTAGGGTTCGGGAGAAGACATACAGGCTTTTCCACAGGGCCAACAGGTCTTTGAAGGCTGTTTTGTCCCACTCAGCTCATCAGAACAGGAGACAAGATTCGGACCTGGGGCTGAAAGCCTAATGAGTAATAAAGAGGGGAATTTTCCTAGAGCGGATGTTTCAATCTGGGGGCTATCCCCTGTGGTATGGACTAAATGTTTGTTGTCCTCCAAAATGTGTATATTACAGCCCTAATCACCAGTGTGATGGTATTTGGAGGGGAGACCTTGGGAGGCAATTAGAATTAGATTAGTTCTTTAAAGTGGAGTCCTCATGATGGGATTAGTGCTCTTGTAAGAAGAGACACGAGAGCTCTCTCCCCCCAATGTCAGGACACAGAAAGATGGTGGCCATATGCAAAACAGGAGGGCCCTCACCAGAGACCAAATCTGCAGCACCTTGATCTTGGACTTTCCAGCCTCTGGAACTGTGAGAAATAAATGTTTGCTATTTAAGCCAACCAGTCTATGGTATTTTGTGACAGCAGCCCAAGCCAACAGACATGTGGATACTTTGGATAGTTCAAAGGACTTGCACATCCTTAGAAATTATAAGTAACATTTTTCAGAAAAAAGGTCCAGAATTCTCATCAGAGATTCGAAGAACTAAATCTGTGACACCCTCAAAATTAAAGACTACTGACTTGGAGTGACTCTTGTGTTCTTATTCTGTAGGATTACAGGAAACTTCAAGATTGGGGGTCCCAGTTTTGGCCTTCATTTCTACCTGAAGACGGGAGCAATATTTAGGAGTACGGAGAAATATGATGAAATAAGGAAGAGTCAAGAGGACACACACATTTTCTTTATGCAATATTGCTAATGTCCACCTGAGAAAGTTTATTATCTACAATAAAATATAGAATCCAATCTGTTTACTCTACAATCATTAGCATATACTTGGGTTACTTTCCCTATAAGTTTTTATAATACCAACCTTAGATTCTAAGGAAGCTAAGTCATTGGGCCTAAACTTATCCCTGCTTTTCCCCCCACACCACTCCCAAATTACAATATATTCCAAAGCCAAATATAATTTTTTGGTGATTAATTTTCTATTCCACTGAACCTATCTATAGAACAGGTAATGCAATTTTAAAGCAAGAAATAGTCTGACTTTTTTGCATTGTATGGACTGTACAGCAAAGGTCGAGAGGTCAGCATGAGTATATGCAGCACTGAGGGAAAAGTTTTTCAGAAAAAGAGATCAAGAAAAATATGACTCATCATGGATGAACCTTGAAAACATTATGCTAAGTGAAAGAAACCAAATGCAAAAGGCCACATTTTGTATGATTCTATTTACATGAAATGTTGAAAATAGGCAAATCCATAGAAACAGAAAGCAGATTAGCGGTTGCCAGGGGCTGAAGCAAGGGGGAATAGGAAGTGACTGCTAATGAGTACCGAGTTTCTTTTTGGAGTGATGAAAATGTTTCTCGAAATTAGATAGTGGTGATGTTGTACAATTTTGTGAATATACCAAAAACCATTGAGTTGTATGCTTTTTTTTTTTAAGATTGGCACCTGAGCTAACAACTGTTGCCAACCTTTTTTTTTTCTGCTTTTTCTCCCCAAACCTCCCCAGTACATAGCTGTACATTTTAGTTGCGGGTCCTTCCAGTTGTGGCATGTAGGACACCGCCTCAACATGGCCTGAGGAGCGGTGCTATGTCCGTGGCCAGGATCCGAAGCAACGAAATCCCAGGCGACAGAGCAGAGCATGTGAACGTAACCACTCGGCTCCGGGGCCGGCCCCGAGTTGTATACTTTAAAAGGGTGGATTTTATGATACATGAATTATATCTCAATTTTAAAAAGAAGAAAAAAGAAATGATGTGACTCAGAAAGGATTCATTATAATTACGGCTAAATCACTTATTTGGCAACTAATTTGGGGGCATAGTCTTGAGATATTTCTTATATTTATAGTTCTATGCTGTTTAACCTCCCCCATCCCAATGGAAGTCTTTTTATTGGCTTTTCTGTTTACAAAAACAATACATATGCACTTTTGGTGCATATTTGGTGTATATTCTCCCAGATTATTTTTCTTTGCATATGTAACAGGGAAAATATTTTAGAACTATATTAATGTGTTTTTCTCTCTTGCACTTCCTTGTGTGTCACCACTCCTTATTCTATACAAAGCATCCTTTTCACTAAACCATTAGGATTCTTACAGCAGGAATGCAAAGAGTGGAAAAAGAGCCAATGTTCAGTTTTTGACTTCCAAAATAACATTTTTGATCAGACTTAAGAGTTTTGAAAGCTGAACTTTGAGAACAGAGAAAAAGATTTTTTAATAATTTTATTTCTTATTAACATAAGAAGAGACGGAGCCAATCAACTAACCCATAGAATTTTACTAAAAGCCAGGAGTAGAGAATTCTCAGGATGAGGAAAGTGTACTTGGAGGAAGGGAGGGGACTCTGGCGCAGAGGGTTAGGCCGGGGAAGTAGACAGTCAGGCAGGTATATTCTGACCACTACTCTCTAAATTCCTGGAGGGGAAAACGTGTTAAACAGGTGGAGGAATAAGCTAAAGGCAAAGCAGCCTTTGCCTTGCCCCACAAAAGAAACATAGGAGGAGACTGCAGCTCACAGAGATCCCAGGCCAGTATGGGTCAGGGGTTGAGCAACAGTAGAACAACAGTGGGATGTGACTAGACAGATGAGGCAGAACAGCAATCCCAAACTGGTCTTTGCTCCGCTGTGGCGTAGAAGGGACCCCTCCAGGGAGAATCCAAAAATTAGCTGAGCATTACTTGGAGAGCAGCTAGTGCACCTTGACCAGACCAGCTGCCCTGCAGTGGAAACCAGCTCCCACCCAACGCCGTGAGGACGGGTGGGTATCCCCATGCATGGACGCCATCTCAGCAAGGAGGAGTGGGAGGGGAGAACCAGTGTTGTTAGGGAATTGAACTTTGAACTGATGAATATTTATTTACCTGATAGAGACTATTTTTAATCAAAATAGACTGTTAAACCACAAAAGACTATTTAATCTCGAGGAGACTGAGATAACTTTAGTTGGAAGGGTGGGAGTATGTGAGAAGATTAAATCAGTTAAGAAAAGAAGAGGGTCAGCCTTGTCCGAGTGGTTGAGTTCCTGCGCTCTGCTTCTGCAGCCCAGGGTTTCCCGCAGGTCCAGATCCTGGGCACAGACCTGGCCCCACTCATCAAGCCACGCCAGGGTGGCCTCTCACATAGCTGAACTAGAAGGACCTACAACTAGAATATACAACTATGTACTGGGGGACTTTGTGGAGAAGAAGAAAAAAACCCCAAGATTTGGCAAGAGATGTTAGCCCAAAGCCAATCTTGAAAAAGAAAGAAAAAGAAAAGTAAAGAAGCGGCTTCCTCTTCTGAGTAGAGCAGTGTCCCCACTCTAGATCTTGTAAATATTTTTAGCTAAATTAGAACGAATAAAAACTTGTAAATATTTTTAGCATACACAGTTTTGTAACCTGATATTTTTCACTTTACAATATGTTTTTTTGGTTTACATTTTCTTTCCCCCAACTTGGCTATAAATATCTTGAGGACAAGGACAGTGTTTTCTATTTCTTTGTATCTACCTCAGTGCTGAGCAGAAAGCAGACACTACACGTCATTGCCACCTAAAACATTTCTAGTTCCCTCCCTAGACACATGCAATTAAAAGAAAAAAATCTTGAAGCAAACAGTTTGGAAGATAGGGCCAGTGGAAAGAGCATTGAACCAATACCTGAGTTCTCCTCCTGATGGTCACTGACTTTAGCCAAGTCACCTCACCTTTTGCTCACTTTCTCCACTTGTAAATTGGAGATAATACCTTCATTACCTTAGGTGCATGCGTGAGACTCAAATAAGGAAATGTACATGAAATTGCTAGGAAGAGAATGCAAAATGATCAAATACAATGTTTAAATCAAATCTAATTTTAGTAGTGCCCCTGGACTAGAATACCAAAGTGTCTGAGATAGAACTTTCTTTGCTGGCTTCCCTAGCACAGCCTTCCTCCAAATCCATCGATACTGCATCCCCCACCCCCGCCCAACCCCCACAATAGCTCCCTCTGACTGCAGCAGCCAGGCTGGAGCCAATGACCTCCCAATAAATACTTATTTTTAAAGAACAACTGAAAGATTTTTACTTAGCTGATTTATAACTGTTTCCTGGACACAGATGGAAAAATGTTATTTAGAGACAGGAAAACAATAAGGGCATTTTTCATTCTAACAATGATTAAGGATCGTTAATCCTTTCCACTTCGCCAATTAGCAGGTCTTACAGGTCTTGATTGAAAACAAATACATAAGAATAAGAGTTATCTCCACACATGAGTAGTCTTAACTTAGGGCATAATCAAGCATGTAGCCAGGACATCACCAGGCAAGGCACTGCACCTTGATTCCTGACCAGGAGGCCTCTGGCATCATGCTCTATGATATGTGGAATATGGTTCCAGATCCTCAATATAACCCACAGCTTGCTTCCAATTGTCTCAGAATCTAAAGCTAGCATGATCTTGAATAATTCTGTGTTTTTTAAAAATCCAATTCCAATTTAAGTATCATTCACTATTCAAACAGGTCTCTGAGAAGTATTTTCTTGAAAAGTGAAGAATATTTTTTAATGTTGAACAATTATTCATTCACTTAAGAAACATTAAATGAGTATTTTTTTTTTTAGATTTTATTTTTCCTTTTTCTCCCAAAGCCCCCCGGTACATAGTTGTGTATTTTTAGTTGTGGGTCCTTCCAGTTGTGGCATGTGGGATGCCGCCTCAACATGGCCTGATGAGTGGTGTCATGTCCGCGCCCGGGATCCAAACCAGTGAAACCCTGGGCTGCCACAGCAGAGCGCATGAACTTAACCACTCGGCCACAGGGCCAGCCCCTAAATGACTATTTGTTACGTACCAGGAGCTGTGCTAGGCACTGGGATACAAAAATGAATCAAGCTTAGTCTAGTAGGGAAACAGATATGTCAAACAAGTAATTGTTCTGCACTAAAGTAAGTGCAGTCATAGATGTTCACTGGCCCAGAGTAAGGAGGACTCAGAGCACCCAGATTGGGCGCTACAGGAAAAGATTTCTGGAAGAGGCCCTTGAGCTGGATGTTTTCATTCATGCACTCGTGCCACAAATACTTAATGCACTCTCTGTGTGTCAGGCATTGTTCTAGGTACTCGGAAGACAGTGGTAGACAAAACAGATGAAAATCCCTGCCCTCGTGAACTTACCTTCTTGTGTATACAGTAATGAAGACAAGAAGTAAAGGACTTATTTATCTAACTAGTGAACAGTGCTAAGGAAAAAAATTAAACCACAAATGCAGATTTGAAATTGCAGATGAGAAGGCCATGGAAGGTCTCACTGAGAAGATGACTCTTAATATCTAAAGAAAGAGTGAGAACAAGCCTTGGGGATACCGTGGGAGGATACGTCAGAGGGAACAGCAAGCGCGAGATTCCTGAAGCAGACAAGTCTCTAGAGCATTTGAGGAAGAGCAAGGTCATTGTCCCTAGAGTAGAGTGAGTGAGGGGAATAGTGGGAAATGAGATTAGAGAGGCAGTTGATAAGAAGGAGGGCAGAGTTTGGACAGGAAATCATTGGAAGGTTCTGAGCAAGGAGTGACATGATCTGAGAAGATGACATTGCAGGATACATTCACAGGGGCAAAAAGCGGACAAGACCAGTGGGGAGGTTAGTGAAACATAGTGGCTTGGACCAGGGTAGTGGAAATGGAAGTGGTGAGAAATGGTCAAACTCTGGATATATTTTGAAGGTAGAGACAACATGATTTGCTGATAGATTGGATGTGAAATGTGAGACAAATAAAGGAATCAGAAAATTACTAAAGTTTTTGGCCTGACCAACTACAAGAATGGAGTTGCCATCAACTGAAATGGGGCAGACTGAAGGGAATTGGTTTAGGGGGATAGATGCAGAGTTCAGCTTTGAACATGTTAGGTTTGAGATGTTTATGATATCTAACTAGAGATATCAAACAGAGAACTGTATATTCAGATATGGAATTCAGGGCAGAGTTTGCATATGGAGACAAATTTGGGCACCATCAGCAGTATATAGATCTAATTTAACACCATGAGTTTGGATGAAATTACCTAGAGGGAATGAGGATATAAAAGAGAATGAAGAGGAATAAAGAAAGAAAAGCAAAGCTTTCCAGACAGAGGGAAAGGCATATGTGAGGACAAAGCAAGTACAGACAGAAATCAGTTAGGTTAGGCTAGACAGGAGTTGACAAACTTTTCTATAAAGAGCCAGGTAAATATTTTAGACTTTGTGGGTCATACTGTCTCTGTTGCAGTTACTAAACTCTGCCATCATAGCATGAAAGCAGCCATAAACAACACCTAAATGAATAGGAGTGGCTGCATTCAAGTGAAAATTTATTTATGGACACTGGAAGTTGAATTTAACATAATTTTCACGTCACAAAGTATTACTAATCTTTTGATTCTTTTTACCCTCTTAAATATGTAAAAACCATTCTTAGCTCACGGGCCATACAAAAACAGCAGCAGGCCAGATTTAGTCCACTGGCTACAGTTTGCCAACTTCTGAGCTAGAATATAGGGTGCAATCAGGGAACAGTGGAAAGTGAAATCGCGAAAGTAGTCAGAGTTTATGTCATGGATTAGAAATACTAGGGATAGAGTGACTGGTACATGGTATGCACTCAGTACATGGTAGATATCATTATTGATTTGATGTGTCATATGAAAGGGACTAGCAGACAACTTTAAGAAAGTGAAATTAATAGTCAAAACTGAGATGTACAATCACAGGATTTGGCAATAGCTAAACCAAGAGAAAGAAGAGGGGAAAACGCAGCCTTAACTGAAATAAGATTGGGGGTAACTTGAGGGGCCCCAAAGGTACCAGCAAGACATCCTTGGTGATATGTACTGTAGAAATGCATACATGGATGACAAGATATCATGACACTTTAATTTTACAAAACGTGTGGAAACCCATTGTGGTTACAGGCATGAGTCATTTGCAGTCCATGAATTAAGATCTTAAATCATTAATACAAAAGATGCTTTAGAGCAAATGAACCATATTTCTGTGATATAGGAACTTCTTTAATTATATGCAAGCTTATCAAACCAGAGATAAACATGGTATACCGATGTCTGAGTTTAAAGTGCTCCCATCCTGCTCAGAATCACCAGGCAGGATGTAAGCTGTGTAGTAAAGTGAACTACCCATCCTCCTCCAAACCACCTCCCTACTAGCAGGGCAGAAGGTCGGTTTACTTGCTGTCCTGCTGCTTACTAGTTGGGTGAACTTAGCCCAAGCCCTTAACTTTGTGGGGCCTCATTCTTCTCTTCTATAAAATGGAACTAATAATATATTTACCCATTTGAGAGCTGGAAACAAATTGTTTACCTTTTGGTTCTTTTCAATTAATTTTAATCAAAAAAACAACTGCCCAGTGACCTGGCCTGAAAGATTCTCTAATTACCATTATTTTAAAATAAATTTTGTTTTATTCCATTATAGATGTAAGATATACTCATTGTAGAAAATATGGAAAATACTGAAAAGGAGAAGTATGGTCACATGGGGATGGAGAATCACCCCTGTACTCCAAGAAAATCACTATGAAAATTTTGAAGTATTTTTTTGTCTTTCTATAATTATTATTATATTTTAAATTTCCAAACTTTTTGCCACCACAAAATTTCAGCTCTCAGCCTGCCATATAAATAACTTGAAAACCCTAGAATATACTAATATTATGCAACAGACATTTATTTTCTTCAGTACACAAAACAAAACTTCATAGTCGACCAACAATATATGATTAAAATTCTTGAGGATGTACTTCAGGACTGTTTGTTGAATACTTAAAACTCAGTGTTCCATTTTTAAAGAACAGCTGCCTGTGGCTCCTTTGCAGTTTATGCTTTATGGTCCTTTCTGATACTTAGCCGTAATTAATTTACCAGAAAGATTTTATAGGACTGAATTAAAAATGCAAACACATACTTGCACGATAAAAGTGTGTTTTGCTATTCTTCATGTCTCTCTATTTTTTTAAATCATAACTATTTTCCAAAGAGGCTATCAGATACAGATCAAATTATATTACACGTCAACTATAAAACTCCTTTTTAACCACAATAAAAACATCCCCAAGAATCATCTTACAGCCTACCACTGAACTTTAAGTAATATTTAACAAAATTAAAACTCCAGTCTAACAAGGTATTGTACCTTAAAAATTGTTCAGAAAGGAACCAGAGCTATGATAATAAATTAACACATGGCTATTGAGCATTTCCTGGCGGTTGCTTCAGTTCTCATATTTCTGTCTTGCCCTTCATAATATTATTGTTGTGATGAGGGAAAGGTACACATTGTTAATGATTTCCGTGCCTGTTGTTTTGCCCTCATTCTCCAGAAAGCCCTTTTAAGCCTGTTCTTTGGAATCAGGTTTTGTATGTGCACTCCAAGTGAAAGTTGGGCATTTGCCAGTGAATTCAATGTCAGTGTCAATTGTTAGGGTCCAGGAACCCTTCTGTGAAAGGCAGTTTGGTATAGAAGAAAGAGCGTTGGATTACGGTTCTGGGTCCTTTTTCTTTTTTTTTTAAGGATTGGCACCTGAGCTAACAACTGTTGCCAATCTTTTTTTTTTTTTTTGCCCTGCTTTATCTCCCCAAACCCCCCCTGTACATAGTTGTATATCTTAGTTGCCGGTCCTTCTAGTTGTGGGATGTGGGATACCGCCTCAACGTGGCCTGACGAGCGGTGCCATGTCCACGCCCAGGATCCGAACCCTGGGCCGCCGCAGCAGAGCATGCAAACTTAACCACTCGGCCATGGAGCCGGCCCCTGGGTCCTAATTCTGACTCTGCCACTTCCTAGTTTTGTATCCCTTGGCTGTTCACTTAAACCAAATGAGCTCTCATTTCCATATCTGCAAGATGAGGATAATAACAACTGCCCTGCCTGTTACTCAAGATTGTTTTGAGGAACAAATAAAATACTGCAAGTAAAAGTGCTTTTTAAATAGTGCTAAGTAAATGTCAAGTATTTTTTTTATTGTGGCAAAATAGACATGTAAAATTTTAGGTGTACAGTTCAGTGGCATTAAGTACATTCACATTGTGCAACCATCACCACCATCCATCTCTGGAACATTTTTATCTTCCCAAATTGAAACTCTCCCCATTAAACAGTAACTCCCCACTCCTCCCTCTTCCCAGCCTCTAACAATCACCATTTTATTTTCTGTCTTTATGAATTTGACCACTCTAATCCCCTCATAGCCAGCCCTGGTGGTCTAGTGGTTAAGATTCGGCGGTCTCACCGCCAAGGCCTGGGTTCATTTCCCGGTCATAGAACCACACCACACGTCTCTCAGTTGTCATACTGTGGCGGCTGTGTGTTGTGATGCTGAAAGCTACAGTACCAGGGAAATACCAGGGAAAAATGTCACCCATGGTGGACAGGTTTCAGCAGAACTTCCAGACTAAGACAGACTAGGAAGAAGGTATGAAAAAACTGGCCATGAAAACCCCACGAATAGAAGCGGAGCATTGTCTGATGGTGCCGAAAGATGAGAGGATGGCTCAAAGAAAACCAGACAGGGTTCCACTCTTCTGCACACAGGGTCATTAGGAGTCAGAATGGACTCAATGGCACTAACAACAACAAGTATCTCATATAAATGGATCACAGAATATTTGTCCTTTTGTGTTGGGCTTATTTCACCTAGCATAACGTTTTCAAGGTTCATCCATGTTGTAGCACGTATCAGATTATCCTTTTCAAGACTGAATAATATTCCATTGTATATATATAGAAACCCTATTTTGTTTAACCATTCAACTGTTACTGGACATTTGGGTTTCCCCCTTTTGGCTATTGTGAATAATGCTGCTATGAATTGGTATACAAATATCTGTTTCAGTCCCTGCTTTCCATTCTTTGGGGTATAAACCAAGTAGTGGAATTCCTGGCTCATATGGTAATTTCATGTTTAATTTTTTGGGGAACTTCTATACTCTTTTCCACAAAGGCCGCACCATTTTACATTCAATGCACAAGGGTTCTAATTTCTCCCACAAACTTTTTCTCTTCCTCGCAAACACGTGTTATTTCCATATGCCATCCTAATGGTTCTGAAGTGGTATCTCTTTGTGGTTTGATTTGAATTTCCCTAATGATTAGTGATATTGAGCATCTTTTCTGTGCTTATTGGCCATCTGTTTATCTTCTTTGGAGAAATGCCTATTCAAGTTCTTTGCCCATTTCTTAACTGGGTTGATTGGGTTTGATGTTGTTGTTGAGTTGCAGGTATTCTTTATATACTGTGGATGTTAATCCCTTGTCAGATATATGACTTACAAATATTTTCTCCCATTCCTTGAAAAAAATCCACATTTAAATTTTTATTCATGTACCAGATTCTATAAAAAAAACAATAGGCTCAATCCTTCACCATGGAACTATAGGAACTGAGAACATTCTCCCAAACAGGCTTGCCCTATATAAACATGATACCAGAGTTTAAAGACCAGATGAGAAATTTTCACTGGCAGGATTTTTTCCTCCAATTTAAGTAATAAAAAAAAATATTTCAAACTTCCCCTACTTACAACTGTCTCGGTTAAGATATTTAATTTAGTAGCAAGTTGGAAAGTGATTTTCTCTACCTGCTTACACAATAATTAGGTAGATTAACAGAACTGACAACAGAAAGCTAAGGCTGTAAATGCCTGAGGGGAGAATATAGAGACACTTCCTAAAAATAACACTTCCTGCTTGTGCCTTGCTATTCACCATCCACAAAGGAAAAATGAACAAGCCACATCCCAGCAGAGAATAATCACCCTGTCCAAAGACAAACTGTTAAATTACATAGGCGGAAATAACATTCAAAAAAATATTGAGTACCTTCAGGTCTATCATTCAATCATTTATTTTACCATCTTGATAGACTCAGCTCTGTGTTAGGCTCTGCAGACACAACAATGAATGAGCACACTTCCTGCCCTTAAGGAGTTCTCACTCATGTAGAAAAAAATGACCAAGTAAACAGACAATTAAAATACAATATAGTAAGTACCAGGGAGCTCTAAGGAGTGTTTCCATCGTGGATAATTCACAGCTAACTGCCTACTGCTAGCATCAAGCCTATTGCTAGCATGTGGGGCTTATGAAATCCATTATGAATAAACAATCTTATAAAATGTTAATTACTGTTATTACATTCTTGATATCCTTTTAGTACTAAGAGATAGGGTATACAAACCACATAAGATTTTTTGTCTAAAATTTTTAAAATTTGTTTTCATTATAAAAATAATGCGTTCTTATTGTAGAGAGCGCAAGCCATACAGAATTCACCACAGGTAGCCATCATTAACAGCTGGCTATGTTCTATTTCATCTACGATGCCATTGACTTTAAGATGCATTCTAAATTCGAAGTGATAAAAAGTGGAGAGGGAAAAAAGGATTTGAGTAAGCACTTACAGTCTTGGGTCTATCTGAGCAGAGGGCAGAGGCACCAAGGCAGTATAGAGCAAACTGCACAGGGCTATCAGCAAGACGTCTGGCTTGCACGATTAAAAGAGGATTATATTCATTTTCATACACGTTTTGTACTTCTAGGTGCTGTATATTACACTAAGAAGTAAGCATTCCAAGATCCCTGGCTCTTACAAGATGCTCCCAAATTTTATGTTCCTCGAGTTGTACTTAGTACCTTATGAGTAGGTTAAGGAATATGATCCTCACCCTTCAGAAGATTTATTCTGTATTCTGTATTACTCAAGTGAACCTTTCCCTGGAAGGAGATAAATCTCTAGTTTTTGGAGCACTGGTCAATAAGTATATATTGGTCCCACACAGACTTAGATATGAAAGAGAATACGGCTTTTTTTTAAAATTCATTGTCCTACATTTATTTTCTCTTATAAAATCCAAGGGGTTTTAAGCAATGAAAAATGTTGGGATGCAACCCGTCTAACTGTCAGGTCTCTTGTTTCAAAAACATTAAGGAGGTAGCATGGTATAACATAGTACAACAGGAAGACCTGTGAATGGAGACCTAGGTTTCACCCCGAGCTCTACCACTAATTAGATGTGTAATTTTAGATAAATCACTTAACCTCTCTAGACCTCTGTTTCTCATCTCTAATTGCTCTATCTAGTCCATAGGTTATTGTGAAGATCAAAAGAAATCATAAATGTGGAAGCACTTCAAAAAATGCAGCACATAATAAGGTATTATTAATACTTACATTTATTATTAACCTGCAATGCCACTCTTAGACTCAGGCAAGAGGAGCCCCTTCCCTGAGCCCTGTACTTCAGAGGGCCCTGCATCTTACTAACACAAACACTTAAAAATTTATTGACTATCTATCAACATGTTCTTAGAAGACACACGACCTCAACTCTGACAATATCAACGACATTCTTTGGAGTGATTCAAAGATTATATACAATATTTTCTGGATCTGACCCAAAATGGGTCATCTTGATTAAAAACATATCAAATTTGACCTCACAGCCACTCTGGTGAACAATGGAGATGCCATTTAAATGCTGTTAGAGCAGTTAGATTGAATTTAGACAAGATAGGGAGATGCACTAGAATAGTTAAGTGAAACAATAGAGGATCCTCAAATAAATAAGGAAATGTGGCCTATGGTAGAAAATATTTTTTATTTTGTGCTAACCACAGTTATTTGATATGGACCATTGCCTACTATTAATGGTGTTAGCAAAAGTTCACAGAAGACATAAACAGATCTAAGTTTGCCTATTTCAATTTTTGAATAATTTTAAATAACTTTTTAAATTTTTAGAGAAAATGATTTTTCTAAATAGAAAGATACTAAATGTGACTTATACAACAAAAGTGATATTCCAATAAGATAAAAGAACATTGGAACAAGGAAAGAAAAATGTTTGCATGATTATGAAGATGCTCATATATAAAAATATGTCTATAGGGGCCGGCCCCATGGCCAAGTGGTTAAGTTTGTGCACTCTGCTTTGGTAGTCTGGGGTTTCCCAGTTTGGATCCTGGGCACAGATCTACATACCACTCATCAAGCCATGCTGTGGCAGCATCCCACATAGAAGAGATAGAATGACCTACAACTAGGATATACAACTATGTATTGGGGCTTTGGGAAGAGAAAAAAAAAAAGAGGAAGATTGGCAACAGATGTTAGCTCAGGGCCAACTTCTTCACACACAAAAAAAAGCATACTTAAAAAATATATATATATATATTACACACATATATATAGATATATACATGCTATTTTCTGTGCATTCTAGATAGAGGTATGGTCTCCTATGATGGGAAATTTGAAAAAATTGAACCACATATTTTTCTTGTTGTTTTTCTTTATGATATCTAAGCATTGAAAATATTGAAAGAACTTAACACTGTATGGATATAGATATTGCTTAAAGGCTGGTGGGGAAACAATCACAATGCAAATTGTAGAATTTATTTGATAAAATTAAAATTTTGTATTATTTTCTGTGATAATGATCATTATTGCAATCCCATTAAAATGTTTGAAATTAATATGTAAAATTCATGGTTCATTTCCAAATATAAATGTTGAGAAATTTTGCTAACAATTCTGGTTGCTACTGCCTCAGCTGAATAAAACTTTTCCAATTTTATTGAAACAAATTTTTAAAACATCTGATATTAAGGAATTATTTTTTCATGTGACAATAGTACTAAGGTTAATTTTTTAGGAAATCCTTTTTTCTAGAGATGCATATTGATACATTCACGGATAGAATGATATCTAGGATTTGCATCAAAATAATTGGGTTTAGAGAGTTGGGGAGTATAGATGAAGCAAGCTCAACCAAGGGTTAACAATTGTTGAAGCTGGATGATAGGTACATGGAGTTTTTTATCCTCTATGTTTGTAAATGTTTGAAATTTTCCGTAATAAAAAGATAAAAAACTAATAAGTACGTTGATTCAAGAAACGTTGTATATCTTGTCATTAGTGTCAACAGAACACAAATTATGTGGATTATAACAATATGATTGGTGATTTACCTGAAAAAAAGAAAAAGAAAACACATAAATATATGATAATTAATGAATTATGTACTTTATCTTATTACTCATCCAAACATCACCAATCCATCCACAGAATACCCAAATGTACGATAATAATTAAGTTCAGTCATTTTTGCTGTTTAGCTGACTTTCAGTCATATAAAAGCCATTGCTTTATACAATTAAAAATGTTTTGTCATAATAAAGGTATATTTATCAAGGAAGGTGAATGGAATACATTTATTTAATGGTTTTTTAGCTGGATATATAATTTTTAATGATTTAGACGTACATAGTCCTCCACTTGTACTCTTGTCCTAGGTACTGCAAATGTCAGGGACAAGCATGTTCTTAGAATTTCTACTTTATTCTTAATTTTAACAACTAAGACTGTTTGGGAGTGGATACTTAGAATAATGCTTGTCTTCAACTTATAATTGTCTTCCCAAAAATATTTTAGAAAAATACTGTATGATTTTGCAGAACATCACAAATGGGGCTCAGATGTCTCCGAGCACTTTACCCAAGGCAGGAACCATGTGTGTTCATAGTTGTGTTGAAGCTCTGCCCCTCTTCACAGACCAGTGACCAAAACAGCCATCATCTCTTTAGCAAGAATAGATGACATCAAGTTACAATCCTTTCAGGGAAGACCTCAGGGGTGGTTTGAGATAACCGGTCATCCACATCAAGGATGTTCTATAGATGGTTCTGTTTATAACCCCAGCCTCTTGTCCAACACAAATATTAGGCTTTAGGCCAATTTATGTAGAGAGAGAGTTTGAGATCCCCTATCTTTTATTTGACGGAAACGTTTAGCTTCCCATTTCCTTTGCATCCCATCTCCAAACTAGAAAATGAAAAGCAGGCAGAGGGTTAAGATAATTATCTGGACAACAGTTAGTCCAGATAACCAACTAGCAATTAGTTTGTTTTGTTTAAACTATTCATATATTCCTACCCAAAAGTCCTTTTTCTGCTTGAATTAGCTGTGTGATAACTCAAATCTCCACATGGAGCACAATTTTCTGACTCTTGAAGAAACTAGTTATCTCCAATAGAGTACATTCATACCATATCTCTCCAATTCTAAGACACTTTTGAATGTAAGATTGTAGTAACTACTTTTTTAGGAGAAAAAAAGAAAAAGACAAATTAATTCCAATTTCAGAAATATTGAAATGGTTGGGGAGGGGAGGAGTATGTATGTCTTAGAATTGAGGAAACCTTAAAATGCGATTTTTAAAAGTATACTTTAAAATTAAGAGCGTTATTATAATTCTTATGGGAAGCTGCGGGGGAGTAACGAGAGTTAGAGCACAGTGTACATGTGGGTCATTATGTAGGAACAGTGTGGCAGCCCTCAGCTCTGGTCATAAAGGCATGGCCTGAGAGCATGAGGACCTACCAGGAAGGACACCAAGAGTGGGGAAAAGTGGTCTTGAAACAGTCATGGGTCATGCAGGGGTGGGGCCTAAAGACACATTACATCGGAAACTCGCCTATGGCTGGTCCTGCCTCCAAATAATCCTAAATAAACCTACAAGAGGTTGTTAAGGTGAGCCCTCACTTCTGCAACTTCTTCCCTTAGCTTATTGTCAAAACCTAACCACCAGGTGAAGCAGAAGACCTTTCAGTTAGCCTGCTTGAGAAATAGGGCTGAGTGTTCTGCCTCCTAGAACATTTAAAATTGTATGTAGTCACATTTTAGCGTAATGTTAAAATATTTTTAATTCTATGTGTTAAGAAATGCAAAATGTTTTGAGACTAAATACCAGAGGGCATAGTCATTAGGTGTTACTGTGTTTACCCAATAATTGACTCCTTTCCTATAAAGGATGAACCTCTGTTTCAGAATGGAAAAATAAATTAAACAGAAAACAAATTCCCTACCGAAAGGTCACAGGAGCTCTTTGTAACCAGGAATGAGGTATTACAGCAAGTTTACTGAGCACCTGCTATTTAGTTCAGGTGGCTTGCTTCACTCTGTAAATGCCAATAACTAGCATTTGTAAGTCTCAACTATTATAATGGTCACTTTCATATAATAATCACATCCTGACTCTCTGAAGGGAAAAAACAACACAAAAATTGTGAACACGATGTGACTAAACAGGGAAAATAAAGATCCTTTAACAGTGTGGAAACAGTGTTTGAAAACAGAGGGTAGCAAAGGAGAAGAGGCATTTTGGACCTTGGCAGTTTTGATTCTGTCTTCATCCCTTCCTGAGTCTAGGTGGGTACAAACTGCTACGAAATCTATTTAACGTGTCTGTTTTCCTCATCCCCAACTCCTTCTTTCCAGGTAAGGAGAACACTTTGGTTTTTATGTGTTGTTCTATTTCTTAAGTCCTGGCGAAGAGGATATCAGATGGTAACCAAAGGAATTACCTCCTTCATTCCTTGAGCTCCTACTACATGCCAGGCACTGTGCTGGGCATCGTGGAACCAAAAATGACTACGGTAAAGTCCCTGCTCTTCACTAGCTCTGACGTGGTGGGGAAGAGTGGTCAGAGATTGGGACCAGACAAATAAACTAATCAATAGGCTACTGGGTGTTGATTACAGGTAGAGAGTACCAAACAGGATTATTTCATCAGCCTGTGGTGTCTTGGGGGGGGGAAGATGGGGCAGCAGTGGTGTACTGGAAGGCCTTCCTGGGAAGAAAAGACAGAACTGAAAATCCTAACCAAAGGGTAAGAATCGGCCAGATGAAGTGCAGCAAAGGAATGCACAAGAGCCTTCTTGGCAGAGGGGACAAGGATAAAATTGGCAGAAATTGGCGAGTCATTAGGTGGGGGCTGGGTCAAAAAGAGAAAGATGAGCAGATAGCAGCTGCAGAGGCACAGGCCGAGCAGTCAAAATCAGGTTTCAATCAGCTCTTTCTTCTGTCAGCTTTGCTTTGGCTAATGTCCCCTCCTCTTGATAAGTCATCTCTTCATCCTGACCCAGGTCATGACTTCTAACCTGGTTCCAGTAAAGAACAGGCCAGTAGCTAACTTCACCCTGCTGGGTTTGGCACTTTGGCAAGTCACCATATTTCGAGCTTCCTCCCTGCTCCTCGTCCCTGACATTCATTCCTGTTAAACTCCTTCATTCTGTGCATTTTGCTGCTTGTTTGGCTGGTGTTCCAGATGCCTAACACTCAGTTAAATTAAGCTTACTTTTCTACTTATTGATCTTCCTTTGCTAGAAAGAATACACTTACTCAAAATAAAAGCTCTCTTAGTTTTTGTTTTTGTAATGATTTCCAAAGAAATAGCCAAGAGCCAAGGGCTAAGGGCCAAGAAAGCCAATAATGATAATAGCTATGAAAATGGACTTTTGTTGGTTGCTTCCTCAGCATCTTAGCCCTGCTTTCTCTCCTCCACAGTACTTTTATTTTCATTTCAGGAATCCACCCCTCCCCATGCAGCCCACGTGCTTCCAGAGAAGCTGACCCTCTCCCTGGTTAGTTTAAGCCAACCATCACATTCCATCTTCCTATGCACAGTTTTTGGATTTAAGCAAGTGAATATCAGGATGCTTGCTGGACTGCTGGAAGTCATGCTCTGTAGACGTGGACGAGGGAACATGTACTTTTTGGACCTATTGGCAGGCATCTTGTGATCATGAGAATTGCTAGCTTTAGGAAAAGCTGGCATTACAGAAGGCAGAGTGGAAAGATGGAAAGAAACTGAGCTCTTAGTGAAATGGCTGAGTCCGTAGTAACTGATGACTTAGAGAAACAGTCCTTAGTGACTCAAACTAACCCAAAGCCTGCCCTACCTCTGGACTTTTCAATTTCATGATCCAGTACATTTCCTTATTGTTTAAAGCAGTTTGAGTTGTGCTTTTTTGTTACTGTCAATATAAAATATTCTATGCTATACAGCTACTATTTGTTGAGAGCCTCTATGAACCAAGCATCGTAATGGATGTTCCACAAAGACTAATTCTCACAACCATATTTTTCTCTTTTTAAAAAATTGTGGTAAAACATACATAACATAAAATTTCCCATTTTAACCATTTTTAAGTGTACAATTCAATGGCACAATGTTGTGCAACTATCTCCACTATCTACTTCCAATCACAACCATAGTTTGAGGTGGGCATTAATATCCTCATTTTACCGCAAAGGAAACTGAGACTTACAGAGGTGCATTACCCAAATCAGACCATCAGTTACTGGTACAGCCAGGATTTAAACCCAAGTCTATCTGACTGCAAAGCCCATGTTTTTTTTTACTTCATTATAGTGCCAAATTAAATTACCAAGCAAGGAAACGGGAAATCTTGGTCAAATTACCAGCCCAGGTCCACGACATAGATTAGAACCTTGGGAGGAGCAGGTCCAGCAAACAGGAAAAGAGGCAAGGAACATAAAGTGATCAGAATCCAGTCATCAAAGGTAGGACACTAGAGGTTGGAGTCAAGGGGAACAGGGGAAACATTTAGGTTCAAGAAGTCGGGCTTGAAAGGGGGCTCATCAGTGGAGACTTCAGGAAGATCTAGTTGTATTTGCTCACTCTACTGTTTGTAGGTGAACAATCCTTGCCCTGCCCACTTCCCAAAAGGATTCTGACTTGAAGACTAATAACAAACTATATTTTAAAACAAAAATACCCTCAATTTTATGTTAAGCATTCATTAAAATAAGTCTCATAATAAAGCTGATCTGTATCAAGAAGGAGACATACTCTGTGGTGGGACCTGGCCCTTTAAGTGAAGTCTGTAATGACTAGAAAGCTCTATTACCTTCTTGTTAGAACAAGATGGATTCCAAGTAAGGCTCCCTAAAAAAAAAAAAATTACAAGCTTCTATGCTAAAAGCTATCCACCTTTGATGAGTATCACTTAATTGTTTACTTTTTAACTAAGGGTTTTTAACTAGGGTTATTAGAAGTCTAGAGGGTGTTTAATCTGTTGATCTGTTTGTTTTCAAAAGTCTGACTCCTTTCATTTGTGATCCTAGGTAAGTAGTAGCTTGGAGGGTTTTACTTACACAAAAGGATCGGTTCCCTAATTTTCAATTTCCGTAAGTGTAAATTTCTACAGTGTCAGAGGCTGTCTTGAAATGGAGGAGGGGAAGTAATGAGAATGGATTGGGTAAGACTCCTCAATGTTTTCACACTCCAAAACCTGGACCTCCACACCAAGGCCCCTTCTCCAACTGTGTAAAGAACATAAATACTAACATTTTCTCAACAATTATTTTATATGTAAATCTAAATGCTTAATGATTCACTGCACACCGAATAGAAATATGACAAGGGTAGGAGCCCCACAGAGCCAATGTCATTTGACATGGTTGACACATGTATGAGGCGATCACCCTTCTCCCTCTAGAACAGCGCTTGGGGAGTGAATGTCCATCATACATGTGGACAGTCTGTTTGGCAATATAGCTTTTTCAAAAATTAAACATAGAAAACTGAATTTTGTTTCTTTTTTAAAAAAAAGAAATTGCTTTTGTATGTCTTTTTTAATAGACTTCATTTCTTTAGAGCAGTTTTAGGTTTACAGCAAAATTGAGGAGAAAGGACAGATATTTCCCAGATATCCCCTGTCCCTACATATGCATAGCCTCCCCCATCATCAACCTTCTCCACCAGAGTGGTACATTTGTTACAAGTGATGAACCTACACCAACAAATCATTATCACTCAAAGTCCCTGGTTTACATTAGGATTCACTCTTGGTGTTGTACATTCTATATGTTTGGACAAATATATAATGACATGAATTCACCATTATAGTACCATACAGAGTAGTTTCACTTCCATAAAAGTCCTCTGTGCTCTGCCTATTCAGCCCTCTCTCCTCCCTAACCCATGGCAACCATGGATCTTTGTACCATCTCCATAGTTTTGCTTTTTCCAAAATGTCATATAGTTAGAATCACATAGTATGTAGTCTTTTCAGATTGGCTTCTTTCACTTAGTAATATGCATTTCTGGTTCCTCCATGTCTTTTCATGGCTTGATAGCTCATTTCTTTTTAGCGTTGAATAATACTCCATTGTCTGGATGTACCATAGTTTATTTTTCCATTTACCTACTGAAGAACATCTTGGTTGCTTCCAAGTTTTGGCAATTATGAACAAAGCTGCTATAAACATCTGTGTTCAGGTTTTTGTGTAGATATAGGTTTTAAATTCCTTTGGGTAAATACCAGGGAGCATGATTGCTGGATCATATGGTAAGAGCATATTTAGTTTTGTAAGAAATCGCCAACTGTCTTCCAAAGTAGCTGTAACCATTTTGCCATTCTCACCAGCAATGAACAAGAGTTCCTGTTGCTCCATATGCTCACCAGAATTTGGTGTTGTCATTGTTCTGGATTTTGGCCATTCTATTAGTGGTGCAGCGGGTCTCCCTATCTTTTCAGTTTTTACCCTTGTCCTCCTCTCCACTCCCACCACTCTTTGCAATAGACTATCTTTTCAGAAGAAGCCATGGAATTGGAGAGCTGTGCAGTAGGTGGCCCAAACTAAGCAACATTAGACAGGCAATAGAGTGAAAGACTAAGAAAGGACTGGCTCATGTCATATGGGAGCCCTGGGAAAAGGAGTAATCTGGCACTTCTTCAAATCAATATTCTTTAAATAGCTGAGGGCAGAGAGAAATTCATTTTCTATTAATATAAAATGTATAGCTCTTTATGGTTAAAATAAAGAATTTATTATATGCATTGAATATAACAATATTTCTACTTATTTGGAATTGTCTTTCATTTCACATTTTTCATATCACTTATAACTTGAACAGCAATAGTTACTCACCAGGCATAGTGGTAAATTACAGCTACAAAATCTTGCTCAAAATATATTTACAAGTTCTTTGGTTTTTTCTAGTTTATATGTCACAAAAACAGTCCTAACTTTTCTGAAGTTCTTGTTTTTTCTTCATTTTTCTTTTGGAAATTTCTGAGCTAGACAACCTCTTGTAAGACATGCTCATGTCTTTAAAATGTAGAAAATAACCATCCTTACCCCCAAAATAGTGTTAGAAATTTGGGTAGAATTCCAAACTCAAATCCTACCCTACCACTTCTGCTGACTGGCTTACCTGAGGGAGTATGCACACCTGTATCTATGCCCCAACGAGAAACCCAGTACCATTTTATTAGGAAGCAGGCAAATGTGCAAACTTAAAGTGAAGCCTCGGTCAAGGCTGGGTAGAGGCCAGGAGGTCCAAGTGAGACCTTTTGATTTTCCAATCCCAAATCTAAATCCTGTGACCCCTTCAAGTGTGCTTGAGGAGAAAAGAGTAAGAGTGAGGATAAGAATAAGACTCATGTTCTCAGGTATTAATAGGTAAGCATAAGTCCACCTACCTGACCAGGTGCCAGGACAGAGTTGGCCTGCCAGACCCACAGAGTTGGGAACTGAAATGGGAGAGGAGGAAGATTAGGCCTCCTTACCAGAGGTAGCCCACCTACTTCCAACTCCCCCTTGATTTGCTTACTACATGGAGAGAATTATGTGCAAAACCACCCACTGCTCCTAGGGGTAGGAAATGAAAAAGCAGGCATTGGACCTGTAAGAAAGAAAAGTGAGTGTCTTTCAATGTCATGATCCCTCCCTCTAGAGAATGTCCCCAGAGTCTCTGACCAGACTAGTCACTTCTTCCATATGGAGCATCTAACAAGAGGGTAGGTAGAGGCAAAAGCTTGGGTGGAAGTTTCTCCCTTCACAAGCTCTGGCAGAAATGCAGGAAGAGAAGCTGAACAATCCCCATATACCCCATTATTTATTCTCTCTTTAACAACTGGGCTTAATAATCAAACCTTTGTTCAGCCAGGATTGTCCAACTGCGAGAGATTAGCAGCTCCCTCAGTTATTACCACCGCTCCTCACCGTAAATCCCTGGGACCCCTGAGAGTTGAGCTGGTCCTCCTAAGAGTTTCTGCAATGGGTTGTAACAGGTTATTAGTCAATTTAACTTCATGGCCACATTGCACCCTAGGCCAAATATTCACTTCCTAGTTTATTTCCCATCTGAAATCATGCCTAGTCATATTGTCCAAAATTGGTCAACAAAATTACTTTTAAAAGTCAAAATGAAACAACAAAGAATGGCTGAAAATGGAACAATGTGAAGCCCTTCCCATTATTAAATTACCAGAGAAATTCAAGTCCAAAATGGGTCCCTCTTCCTACTGTAAACTTTTTGAACTCCAAAGACCTTAAAGTCCAATTACTCTTCTCTCTAGTTTTCTGATCTTTTCAGTCCTTTTCAGAGGATTCTCCCTCAAATGCCTTGGGGTTTGGGTTCCTTTGGGAGCCACTGCACCCTGAGCCTTCTTCCATTACAACGGGTGTAGCATCTTCAGTACTTTCAAAATTGAAGTAATCCACCAAAATCTCTCCTGTCTCATAAATGTAGAAGCAGATGTGACTCCTGCAGTAACGGCATTTTGCAAACAAAATGATGTTCCTAGAACCCAGTGTATAAACCCTCATTGTAGTTGCCTATCAGAGATTGCATTAGACTTAGTGTTATCTGGAACAAGGGGAATAATGCACAGGGAACAAAAGATGGAGACCATCTTTTTGGTTTCCACCTTGCCAGGATGCCGATTAGAACATGTCAGTTTTCCAACTACAACATGTGAATTTAAATTCAGTTGGGATAAATTTCCCACCAAGAAGTTAACTGTGAAATAGGACATAGTTGCTTTTCATAAGAACATAGTTGATTTCCTACACAACGTCTTTCTCCTTCTGCCCGAAAAAACTAATTTTTTCTAGGGACCCACATTTCCTCCATCCAGCTGACCACATCTGAAGCTACAGGGGCAAGTCTGATTGGTCTAAGAGTAATCCCCTCACCCTTGCCAGAGATTAATTCAAGAATAGGAATAGGGCCCAATTAGGTACAAAGAGACACGAGGAGGTTTTCAGTGGTAGCATCTCCAATGCCTAGATTACATCCAAATCTTCCTTCTTTCTCTTGGTACCCTTCTCACGTTTTGAACACTTTTATTTCCATTTTCCTTTGGAGTGTTTCTGGCCTGGAAGTCCAGTGTTAAATTGAGCTTGGCCTCTGTCGAGTGACATAGGTTCCTCTTCCGTGTGCGAACACAGCATTCCACATTTACACCAGGCAACCCTACAGTCCATGCTGAGAGCCTTGCAGCTGATCTTCCCTGGGTATTTGTCCATCTCCAACAGGATCCCAAGACTTTTTAAACTTTATGACACAGCTGCTGCCACTGTTTCCTGCTCTAGAGCTCCTTAAGTCTATTAACCTTGCTTCCAAGATCCTCTTTTCTTAAATCTATCTTAGCTGGGTTATCACTTTCAACAGATTCCTGAATCTGAACCTTCTGTTGATTCTTCCAAAGGCCATAATCTCAAGATCATAAAATTGTCCTCCACTAAAGTCCCACTTCCTTTAGCTTTCAGATTCTCCAGTCCTTGAGTAACTTGTGATACTTCATGTATTACTTTCTGCCCTTAATTTCTCTGCTCCTCTTCCATTTCTATCATTCCTACTCCTTTCAAGGAGGCCCAAGTGAGTTTTTAAATTTTAACCTGCTACTTAAATGCATCCAATTCTTCCACAAACACAGATAAACCTCCAACTGCTGTCTTCTTTCTTTCTTATTTTTTCTTTCTAGGCCTATGTGTTTGTTTCCTGACCTTCTCCTTAGACTCTCTCTTGAGAGGCTCCCATAGTGAAACTATGTCAGAATATTCTCCATCTGCCACAAGATCTTCGGTTCAAATATCACTTAAGTAGAGAAATTCTGCACAAGAGGTCTTCCCTCATCAGTTTCAACCTATGTCTGATCTCTACCTATTGTTGTTGTGCCCAACTCCTTCCTCTGGTGCCGTGTTCCCTGTACCTTTCTAATACCATTTATTTTCTAGGCATATTCCCTTACAACAAGAACCATACCTGCTTCCCTACATACATAGTCTGTGTAATTTTGAAAATCATCAAGTAAGGCATGAAATAACACCGACACCAGCAGCAATAAAAATAATGGCTAACACTTTACTGAGCCCCTATATGCAGCAAACACTGTTCAAAGCATTTAAGGTATTAATTTGCTTAATCCTCACAACAATCCTGAGAAATGAGGATCTATTATCGCCCCCATTTTACAGATGCAGAAACTCAAGCACAGAGAGGGTAAGTAATTTGTGGAAGGTCAGACAGCCAGTAAGTGGCTGAGCTCCCTCTTGGTTTTCCATTCTCACATTTGGCCACACTTCAGTCACCTACCAGTCCTTCCATAATATAATACACTTTTATTTTTTGGCCTAGTCTTCTCTCAATGCTTGGAAATTAAATTCCGCTTTTAAACAGCAAAAATAAAGAGTTACAACTGTCTATCATAGCCAATTCTAAATCTTGAACATAATTAATTTCTTTTAACACTGCTATTCCTCTATTATTCCACAGGGAAAGGTATTAAAGTTCGTTTCCATAATTCTTTAAAGATAACCTCTATTGTGAGTATCATTGGATTGCGTGCTTACCAGGTTTTCCCACATATACATTAAATTTAAATCCTTAGTTCCAAGTTAATTTTCAAGGCCTAACTGATAAAATATTATCTGCGCATGTACTAAAGAATGAATTTTTGCAGCTTAGTGAGATAAGTCATTCATACTCTAACAAGGATATTTTAAACAGAACTGGTTATTCCTTCAGGAAAACCATATTCAGATCAAACTAATTTCCTAAACGACATAAAAAGAGTGAGCAGCTTTGAGGTGCCTTATGTAACTGACTGAGTGCTGATGGCTTAGGACTAGATGATGGAATGACAGAGAAAAGGGAAACTGAATCTTTGAAATGGTAAAAATTATCATTTAAAAAATCACAGTAAATATCACCTGCCAGGTATTAAAACGATCAAAGGGCTTATTTTTTCCACACTATTGTGATAGCCTTTATAAACAAATAATTTTAAGTACACTAACCTGTTAAGCACCAGTAATTAGTTGAGAAAAAAACAAACACAAATGTTCTTGAAGAAAGAGCAAACCCTGAGGGAATTTAGTCCTCTGGAATTATGTGAAGCGTATACTGAAAGTATTCTGGGAGACCCCTACCCCAAAATAACAATCCCCTTTAAATTTTTCTCCTGTTTTCTCTCACACATAATTTCTATGACAGCTAATTGACGGGATTATTTGCTAACACAGGTGGACCTGGCAATGCATAAAACCAGATGTAATATTTTGGGTTTTCACCGGGAGAATTAAGAGTCTGTAATACCTGTGAATGGAAGGGGCACTGGACTGGCAGGCAGTAACTTTGCTACTAAGTAGTTAGGGGACATGGTTTTGTCACCTCACCTCTTTGAACTTTAGTTTCCCAGTCAAGTATAGAAATGAGAATTAAATGATCTCTAAGGCTGATTCTAACAAATCCCAAGCTCCACAATTTTAAGATGGGTTTGAACACCTTTGCACAAAGAAGTCTCTAACATTTAATCTCAAAACATAAACTAAAAATATGTAGGAGCCAGTGATATGGAGATATGATAATATTTTTCAATATTTCCCAATAGATATTCCATTATTGTTAAACTAGTTTCTCTCTTGCACTCCATTCACCATCATGGCTCCACAACAGGGAGCAGAGCATATGCCATCACAAGAATGAAGAGGATATGGTACATAAGGAAAGCTCCTGATATACAAGAAGGAGAAAAATCCATCTCTTGTAGCCCTGAGAGATGATGGAAAGAAGAAAAGGGGACAAGGAAGAGGTAATCAGACTCAGTATGCTCACCTTCCGTCCCTTCTCATGGTGGCAACTAGAACTGGAGGTACAGAGTTGAAGTATTCATATAGATATGGGGAAATCCAAGAAAATTGGGGATAGTATGCTTCTCTGGGCATCCTGTGAAAGGCTGAGCCCTCTAGGAATTCTGCTTTCAGCTTGACAGCATGTTCAGTATGACATGGGGAGAATAATGCAACATTGATGGAGGGAAGTGGCTCAATAAATGAGCGCAAAGCAAGGCTCCTGGCTCTGCACGGCCTACATGTGGTATTCGGGGAACCTAGAAGTTCCCACACGTCTCAGTGAGAAGAGAGAGCGGCACTGTGAGAATCAATGGACCTGCAGGGACCCGGGGTCAGTACAAAGGTTGCAGTGTATAGGGCAAATGGCTCAGGTATGGACTTCTGCAAAGGAACTACAGAGGAACCAGCATGACATCTCAAAAGGACAGAAATGACCAGTTTTACCACTGAGGCTAGCAGTCCTGCTTTCAACCCATACCAGCCACTCCATACCAGAGGACAACACAAGGACGGGCACGCATGGCTCAGGGCCCTTCCCTGATGCCATGTAAGCCTCTCATCCCTCAGGGCTGCTACCAGCCTACCTGTCACTGTGTGAATTAGAAAAAGGCACTCCCTTTCTCAAGATACGTTACTTCCATCTATCAGAAAATTGTCATAATATATTGGTTTTGTTAGAACAAGGCATCTTACTGCTACACGCCAGAGAACTCTTGTAATAAACCTAGAAACCCAGGATGCCAAAGATGTGAAAGACATCCCATCTATGCCTTAAACAGCAACCCTCGACCCCCATACATAACTTGGAATGAGAGAGAGGTAGAGAAATAAAATCTGACTCAGCATGGTGAAAAAGAAAAGACATAATGTGGAGACTCAAGGAGGCTAAAAATTACAGAAAATAAACAGGCTATGTTTTCTTTGTACATCTGACTTAAATCTTCAATTCTGCCATACCAAAATGCAAATTTTTTAGGCCCAAGACTTTAACTTTTATTTTTTTGGTATTTCCCACAGCAGCTTACATAGTAACGCAAACACAGGAGGAACCAATAAGTGCTTGCTGAATAAAAAAGTAAATTTTTAGAAAAATCAGAATTAAGGATCCACTTATAATAAGTATAACAGCATGTAATTTTCTTTTCCCCCTACATTTATTTGAACCACATCTAAACTTCTACCCATTTGCACCTAGCTAACATCCATAAAAATGTGCAGTTCTTTAGTTATTTTCTAACAGCCCTCCTCCTCAAATATTTTTTTGCGAAGGAAACTTAGATCTAAGTTTCTCCATTTTCAGGACGAAAGAGAGATCATCTCAAAATTACAGAATTTTAAAAAATTGAAAACAGGACTATGTAGTGCAAAATAAGTTCTTATTAAACGGTGGGGGGACCCTGATATCTGGAAAGGTAAAGTATTTTGCCTAGAGTCACATATCAAATCAGGGACTCAAACACCCTACACAATACTGGCTCTCCTTGCCCCTCTCCTTCCTCTCAAAAGACACACTTTTCTCCCTCTCAGCTTTACTTTTATTTAAATCATATTCTGTAACGGTTTAATTATCTACATCAAACCTAAGACAGCAATTGATCAACTCAAGCGAGAGAGAAATCACCCAAAGGTCTGAAAACCAGGAATCAGGTAAACTGCCAGTTTTACCACGTCCACAAAAAGATAAACAAAAGAACGGGGGGAATTGAGAAAGGGTACTTTTTCAGTCATCACAACAGCAGCTAGGGAATAAAAACGCGTTTTCCTTGGGGAGAGATTATGCTGAGGGAACCAGATACAGATACAAACGACAATTCCTCCTGGGGTTTTTCTTTTCCTTTGAGTTTGTGGGATCTAAAAAAAATTACTTTTAAATCACAATCACAACCTCAACACATTTACTTCTCTCCTTTTCTCACCTATTATTTCCCGGAACATTTTACATAGACTACGTCTCCAAAAAGTAAACCGACCAAAGGTCTATCGCCTACTGACCAAAAAACCTTTTCAAGACTTAGATGACTCCTTTTAGACGACGGTTAGGAACCGACTCCAAACTTCAGTTATCAAGCTCAAAGCTCCGTAAACTGGATCTCCAAGGTTTGCACATACCCTCAGCTTGGCTAAAGGGCACAGAATCTCTAGCGCTCCCTACAGCTCAGACTTTGAACCTACCTACCACAGAAAACCAAATTACCAAAGATCGGCTCCCTCGCTCCACTTTTTTTTTTCTGCTTAAAAAATCGGGTGTGGGGGGGAGGCTCAAACGGCGAACCGAAGGATTAATCACTTCTCCCCATTACATCAGCAGCCCCCACCCTTTCCTCCGAGCACCTCTTCTCCTAGAATCGTCTCTACGCACTAGCGCTCTCTTGGCCCACCCCCTGCTCTATTATATGCCCCGATACCTCCCCATTATCACCCGCCCCACCACACTCCCCTTTTCCACCTTCCCCCTCCTTGGCGGGGGAGGGAGGAAACCCGAGAGAGGAAACAGGGCGTTGAAGGAAGGGACTTCGCGATAAGAGCGGAGGCCCCATTGGCCCGAAGGTTGTACGGTCGCCTCCCATTGGCTGCTTGGCCGGAATCCCCGCCCCCCCGTCTTCCCCGCCCATTCGCCCCTCCCCCCGCCGGCCCGCGGCCCTCCCCCGCGCCCCTGGCCAGCCCCGCGGCGGGGAGGGACCGACTGGGCGAGTGGAGGCTCCGGCGGTGTCAATGGCTCCTCCTGCCACGGAGCAGCAGCAGAAGCAGCGGCGACGGGGCTGAGGAGGAGGAGGAGGAGAAAAGGTTCCTTTAAGGAGGAGGAACGACGACGCCTCTTTTTCCCCCTATCTCCTCCCTTCACACTCATTTCCCCTTCGCCGAGGAGAGAAGGGGGGGAGGAGAGAGAAGAGGCCGAAGAAAGAGAAAAAATTCCTCTCAGAAATCTCTTTCAGGGGGTGTGGGGGGAGGAAGAGGAAAAAAAAAAAGAGCCGGGCGCCCCCTGCTCCCTCCCTCCCTCCCTCCTCTCCCTCTCTTCTCCTCCTTCTCCCTTCCTCACCCGCCCGCCCACTCCCCCCGCCGCCGGAGACGCCGCTCGGGAGTCGGCGGGACCGGGGTCTGTCTCCTCAGCCGCCGACGCCGCGCTTCGCCTCGGGAGCCCCAGGCGGGCGGACGCCCTTTCTTTCTTCCTCTCGCTCTGCCCGTCTTTCTGTCTCTGTCCCTCGCGGCCGCCCCGCCCGGCGGCCTCGGCCTTCCCCGTGCGTCAGGCCCGCCCGCCCGGCCTCGCTCGGGCTCCGGCTGTTTCCGCGGGCCTTTCTCTCGACTCGGGGTCTCGCTCGCCCCCTCCGCCCTTACCATCTCCCCGGGCCCTCGCCCCCTCTCCTCCTCCCCCCTCCCCACCCCCTGCTCCGGCCCGGGAGCTCGCTGTGCGTGTGCGCGCGTGTGTGTGTGTCCCTCCGCCAACGCCGCCACCTCAGCCCGGCAAATGAACTCCGTCCGAGCCGCCAACCGGAGACCCAGGCGAGTGTCGCGGCCGCGCCCGGTGCAGCAACAGCAGCAGCAGCCCCCGCAGCAGCCGCCGCCGCAGCCGCCCCAGCAGCAGCCGCCGCAGCAGCAGCCTCCACCGCCGCCGCAGCAGCAGCAGCAGCCGCCTCCGCCGCCACCGCCGCCTCCGCCGCTGCCCCAGGAGCGGAACAACGCCGGCGAGCGGGGTAAGGCCGCGCTCCCTCCCTGCCGCCCGCCGCCTCGGGCGCCCGGCCGGCTGGGACCCGCGAGGAGGGAGGCCGGGGCGGGTGGGGGCGGCCTGTGCGCTCCGGGGGTGGGAGACGGAGGCAGAGCGGAGGCGGGTCCCCGGTGCCGCAGTGTCAGCCCGGCCCGGCCGGCAGGAAAAGCCGCGGCTTCCCCACTCGCCCGGGCTCCCGCTCAGGCCGCGCTTTGTTTGGTTTCGGGGGCTTGGCACTCTCTACCCCCACCCATCCCTGTGGCTTCTCGGCTCGCTCACGGACCCTGCAGGAGTGTGTTGGTGCCTGGGGGGAAGGCGGAGGGCGCATTTCGCCCCTTTTCTGCTGTCTTCCACGGTTTAGCCTCCCCCTTCCTTATAGAAGGTGGGGGAACGCCTGGGAGTGATCGGCGGTGGGGCTGGCTGGGGAACTTGTTTTCCCCCTGTTCTCTGTTAGCCTCCCCCTTCCTGGGAGGAGGGGGAGAGGGGGAATCCGAGTGGTCTGTGGTGTTGGCTGGGGAACTTGTTTCCCCCGCCCCCCCCCTTCCAAGTCACGGGGTAGGGGGAGCCGCGACTCCTCTCCCAACCCCACAATGTTTGCTGCGTAGTTTGGCTTTAGTTACAGAACCCTTGGGAAGGACCTGTTAAATCAAGACCTTTAAATAAATAAATATAGAATCCATCGGCCATTTCCAGCCCCCTCCCTCGCGTGCAGTGCAGTTACCCTTCCGCTCTATCGATACCCCTCTCCCATGTCCTCCCCTAGCGAACCCTTGCGCCGCCGTGCCACCCTCCATCTCCTGGTGGGGTTTGAACTCCCTTCCTTAGAACAGGCCCCTTGGGGGGAGTGAGTGAGTGTGTGTGTGTGTGTGTCCAAGGCCTAGTGAAATGTGTCATTTGGACCCAACTGTGCGGCTCTGTCTGGTAACCACCATTGTCTAAGGGCTGAGGCTCCCGGGGGTTGGATTCTTGCTTTAGCAAAAATAATATTCAGTTCTGCTTTGATGATGTGGTTATTTTGGGAGGTTTATTAGGTGGGGTGTTGCACCTTGGTCTCCAAACGTAACTATTCTCTTTATTAATTAGCTGCTGTCAGTGGGGGTGGAGGTCAGTTCCATATTTATGTGTACGGTTGTTGTTTAAAGGAGGAGGGGAATTGTTAGGAGACATTTTGCGTGTTTTCGTTGGCGGATTAAGGTTAATTTTACATGCGTTGGTTGTCACACCTCCTTTTATTAAGGGAATTGAGATTAGTGCCTTTTAAAAATTATACAGTCTTTCCTTAAACTGTTTCATTGTTGTACTTGATCAAAATACTTAACAAATGAAGGAGGGAAAATAGTTTAAAGGGTTTTCACTAGTCACTGTTACAGATAGTCCTTGAGAAAGCAGGTTGCTATATATTGCTGGAAAGAATGTGATGTTTCGAGCCAGTTAGAGGTCTTGTGCAACATTATTGGTAAACATGTTTTAATGATTCTTTGATACATTTACCAGTTTTTTTGTAAATTAAAAATATTTGTAGTTTCATCATTTCCTTTGACATTTGCATGTTAGGGTTCTCCTGTGTTCCATTCAAATAATAATCAAGTCTCCTTCCAGAATGGATAAGAGTTCACACATTTTTTAAGAAAACCATAACACTGGATTGAAATCCTAGCGGTAATGATTCTATTGCTAGAAGTCACCTTTTTCAGGATGTACTGATTTGGTAATACATTAGTGCTGAATCAGATCCTTTGAGCCAAACTTAATTTAGTCCCATTGTGTATTTTTAAATGTTTATTCAGAATCTCGTTTTCACGATTTGTGTGTAATTTCACACTTAGTTGAGGTACTTCTATCTTGGACACTTTATTTGTTTGAAATTATTAGCTACTAAAGTCTACTTCCTTTCGAAGTAAAGTGACTTGGTTGTTGGCAGTCAAATGCCAAAGTGTCAGTTTCCTTTTCATTGATGTCTATAAGCTGACTGATGGTGTTCATGAATCAAAATTTCAGTATGTACCTAACCAAAGGGTAAATCAAATCCTCTGTGGAATTGTTGCTTTGCTGCAGCTAGTAGAGACTGTTCTGGAGATTCTGTGTTGGCACAGAGGGGAAAAGAATTGCTGATTAGCCTTCAGGGAAAATGCTATGGGTCTTTTAGAGGGCAAATAAATGGCTTCAAAATGAGTAAGACGTTAAGATGAATTAAAAGGCTAAAATAATAAACATTTTGCTAACTTTATGTAAAAATGTGTCATTCTTCGAAAATTGATGTTCTGATTACATTTTTAAAATGTGCAGGGCACATAATGATCAGAAATTAGCCAAGAAGAATGCTCTTTATTTTAAAAGTTTTATGGAGCACACAAAGTGTCACTATTTCTGGTTTGGATAGGAGAGGTTTTATTGTTATTTGTTTAAGAATATGCTGGGTTTTAGAAGTTTGACAAGGTTATTAAGGAATTACAGCTAACATGTTGCGTGTGTGTGTGTGTTTTACTTTTTACTAAGTCTTAATGGATGTGTAACTCTTGGATTAGAGTCTTGGATAGAATTACATAATAGTGGATCAGACAACTTTCCAGGTAGGAAATTGAAGTGAGACTCACTGTTTTAAGACAAGTTAATTCAATCTCTATATAAAGTCTCTTACTTATTTCATATAAAGGATGGACTTCAAGCTTTTTAGTGGTAGTAAAATAGTTACAAGATAGTATTTTTTCTCAAGCAAAAATTCTGTCAGAATTGGTTTTTGATTGCTTCTTCGCCCACAAGTTAATTGGTCTAAAAACTTCCTTGATACCTCCTTTAAAAACAGACACACACACTTTCTCTTGTGTGTAGTCGCCACTGTTTGAAGAAGAAACAACCTTATAGAGTGAACTATTATGACGACTTTTCAAAATCTTCCATGAGGGAGACTTTCTTACACCCTACATTGGGAAATAATTGGCCTGGGCATTTCATGAAGTGCTGTCTTCACTCATGTTATCTGAAATGTTCCACTGTCTTACGATGGAATACTAATCATTAGCATTTGGAGTTTTTTAATTTAAATTTCTGAGTTTAGGATTTCACATGCCACTTGAAACTGGTAGAAAATAATTGGTGTTCCACATAGGGACACTTTGATAATATATTCCAGATTCAGTGAAACTGAAAGTAGTGTGGGGTTGGATTTTTTATATTTGTCTTCTTTTAAAATCCTAAAAGGATTTAGCTTTTGCAACTTGTTCTGCTGAATTTATCTTGATGTCTATCTGGTAGTTGTTTTCTAGAGGAAGCATAAGGAAAGCTTCCAAGTCTACAGAAGAGCTATGTATACTGAGCACTTCTAGTTTTTAGTTGTTAAAATTGATTACTTTGGATAGGTAATGAATGCTCGTGACTTAAAATTCAAAGCTCTTTTTCCTCCACCTGCCTACCAAATTCTCCTGCCTGGAATCAATCACTGTTATTAGTTTCTCATTTATTATGTTTTTAATAAAAGATGAAATTTGACGTCTAAGAATAATCTTGAAATGGAAGTTTTTGAAAATAGATGTAATTTTTGTTCTAGTTATTGGAAAATTCATAAGATTGTTTTAAAGTGCTGAAATTTTAACTATATGTGATCATTTATAGTTCAAGAAATTTAATAACTACAATATACTAATGGATTTCGCTACTAATCGTATAAAGTAAAAACATAATCAGTCTCTTTAATCCCGTATTTGTGGGATAAAAATCTCACCTATGACCCTAGAATTAAAGGGTTGTTTTTTTTTTTTTTAACTGAACTTGGTCAAATAGTTCAGTACATATAGTATTACATAAAAATATTCCTGATGGAGCTACATATTTATAATACGCAGCAGCCAGGAAACTCCTTAGTGTTCTAGCCATGCATGCTAATTATACTTTCTGTGGGATTGTTGTAGCCCATGGTATTTTACCATTCTTCCTATTACTTACAGAATAAGGATTTCTGCACCCTTTCTAGATAGAAGAGTTCTGGACAAGGAACATGATTTTCCTGTTTGAGGAATTAAGTACTCTAGGGTACTACAGTCCCATCTGGGGGCTAACCCTTCAAAATATTTACATCCCAGGAGATGCCACCCAATTTTGTGTGTATGTGTGTGAAGAGAGCCTGTTTTCTCAAAGCTTAGAAATCATTTGAGGGGTAGAAATGGGATAAGTGACAAATGCTCATGTTAAATTTCTTCCGATGAGGCCTGTGAGTTGTCCCTACACTTCTTTTCTCTTTCTTTACTGGAAATTCTGGCAAACCCAAGAAAAGGCCACCCAGCTTGGAGACCTACCAGGCAAGGCAAGAACCATGAGTGGGTCCTGACCTGTTAGTGAGGACACCTGGACTTAGATTTGGCAAAGTTGAAGGCTAGTGAGTATTTTCTCAGGTTGTTTTTTTTTTTTCTATTTCCCTTAACTTTGAAAATAAACAATCAATAATAATGAATTATTTCAACTTGAGGTCTCTTATTGTCCCCCTATTTATTCCTAACTAATAAGTTATTCTTACTTTGTGTCTGTCTTGTCCCACTGGTCTCTGAAGGGGTTGTTCTGTTTTAGACCTTCCATTTCTCTGATCAGCCCTTTGAATTACATTCTTCTCTTCCAGAGAACTCCAGTTAGTATGTGAGGTTGCTAGGAAGGTACCCGCTAACTCCAGTTGTTATCCTCTGAAAATAAAATTGTAAAGAAGCAAAATACTTAGGGATGAGACAGTTGGGTAGTATGATGGAAGGAGCTTGGAGTTAGAGCTAGCCAGATCTGGGTTCTAATCCCATCTACACCAGTAATGAGCTGTTTCACACAGGGCAAGCAACTGACCTCTCGGAGCCTTACTTTGTTATCTTTAAAATGGGGATCATAACACTTGCTTTATGGAATAATTATAAGGATAAGAGATAGTAAAGTACCTAGCATATGGTAGATGCTGAATAAATGGCAGATAGTGAGGAATGGAATCAGCTATATGTAAAACTCAAAGCTCAAGAGATGAAATGTGAATGCATCGTTAACGAGTTTCTGGCATACCCCAGAATGCAGTCTAAGTGACTTGGTATTTGTGATTGTGGATCACTTAACTTATATCTAATGGATTGAAATATTTGAAGAAAGAGTAGCGAAACAGAATAAATGGCTATTTGGAATAATAATAATAAACATTGACTGTTTCTGCTTATGTACTAGAGTCTGTGGCAAACACTTTCTTATACACTGTCTTGTTTAGCCCTCAGCAATTCTCTAAGATGGACGTTGCACAACAGTAAATATGCATAGTAAGTAGCAGAGAAGAATCTCAAAATCGATTTACTTTGACTTACCCAGTGTTTCCATAAACAAGGGGAGACACTGGAATATGTTTGGCAGAGTGTCTCCATCACTTTCAGGAAAGGGAATAACCTAGATCTTGCAGCACCTTACCCTATCCTATCCCATCTATCCTATTGGAGACTGATACAGTAGTCTGATGCCATTGTTAAATCATCCAGTTTCACATTTTCTAAGTTACCTTTTGATCATAATTTTATTTTTCATGTAGATTTATCTCCAGAAGAGATTGCACTGATTGGCCAGAATGTTTTTCCAACTTGTTGATGAAATCACTAAGCACTCATTGTACAAAGAAGGGTAGATTTCCCTTGAAGTACTCATAAGTTATGAATAAAGGGTGTTAAGTCATTTTAACTCATGGTTATAGACTAGACCATTTCAGGAAGGAAAAAATGTAAGTTAAATTAGACTTCATTGGTAGTTTTGACAAGTTTGTGGACTAAATATCCTTTTCTCACCATAGCTTGGTATCTTTACATGCATAGCTTGGGATTTTTGTACACCTTTGCTTAACACAAGAAATGTGCTTGAACTTAATCCTTAGAAAATAGAGAAATGAAACCAACTAACTTCCTTTACGTAATTTATTTTAGTTGAAGGCAAATATCAAAAGATTTACTTTACTTTGAAAATGAATGCATTATTGTGTATTTTTTATTTTAAAACACCCAAAATAAGATAGCATGTTAAAGCAAATGTAAGTTCGGTATGTTAGTTACTTACTCTGCCAATTTCTAAAAATGCACTTGTCAGATGTTTTCCCCTTCTAACAAATGGAAAACTGTGTGACTACATTCAAAAAAGGAAAAAAATTATTAAATGCCATTCTCTCAACTGGTGGCTAAACCTTAAAAAAGATTAAGGAATACTTCCACATCTCATGAGAGAAGAGATACTATTCATCTTTTTGGTGAAGAGAGCCTACTTTTCTATTTTCTAAAGCTTAGAAATTATTTGAGCGATAGAAATGGAGTAAGAACTTGTGCTTTAAAATTATTTTTCTGGTAACAGTAATAATCTTAGTTTCACTATTTTAGCGTGCAACGACACTCAATTTCCATATGGTCCAGTGGGGTTGTGTCAAAATCTTTGAGTGTTGAAAGTTTTTCTTTAGTGTGGAATTAACTGGCTACTGTACAGGTCCAACATTTGGCATTGGTTTCTTTAATGCCGTATGTTGATAACTGACTTGAATCAGTTTAGCCCTTGGTTTGCAGACTGTACTTGGGTTTAGATATGAGAATTCTTTTGTACACTCAAGTATTGATTTTGTATCTTGCATTCATAGTATATAATGTAGTATATATGAGAACACGTGGGTTTATGAGAATCTAACACTTAGGAGGAAGGGAGTGGAAAACAGGAAGAGCATGTAATTTTTTTATTCACCTATTTTATGTATTTTGAGATGGACAGAGTTGGTATATTTATGTCACTAGTAATTGTTTCTTCCCACATAATCATGCGCTTTTGAAAAAAGAAAAAAAACTAGACATTAAGGAAAATTAGAAGTGAGTAGAATTTAACAAATTAAAAGTAGGAGTCATTCCAGGTTTGTATCATGGCAGAGAAGAAGGATCAAAGAAGACTTGTTTGAAAGAAGTAGGAGTGGGTGAAAACACTGTATTTTGAAATCTAATATTTTTGACCAAGTGATTGTATGGTAAAAGAAATTGTGGAATCACTCATTTTTCTTCTTAGAAGGTCAGCTATATGTTAAAAGTAGCCACAGAAGTAGTTCAGTTGTGTGCAAATGACTGATATCCTCATGATCTTTGAAATGCATTTGCATTTTTAAGAAACTGATTACTCAGTTAAATTTTGATATTTTAGGCCCAGTAAAAGATAGGAGAAATAAGCGATTTGGAGTAAGACTTTTTGGGTAGGAGTGCTTCCTCTCGAGGCAAAATAAGCACGAGGCAAAATAAGCACGGCAGGGGAGAGGAAAGTGGAAGATTTTTGCAAGAATCACTTACCTTGCACATTTATTGTTTTTCTTAAAGTTTTTTTTTCCCCAAAAGACTAATGTTGGGTTGAGGATTGGGATGGAGAGAAAAGACAGAGCAGGAAAGAGTGGCAGTATGTATGGGTTATTTAAATTAGCAATGGTCATTTGAATTAGAAACAATCTATATATAATTATTTATATATCTATATGTGTATATATATGTATCTATACTATATTTATACCTATTTGTAGTTATTTAAATTGTGGAAATAATTTTTATTAGTCTTTTTTTCACTAAGGTGTTTTGGTTTTTTTTCTTTTTTTTTTTTTTTGAGGAAGATTAGCCCTGAGCTAACTGCTACCAATCCTCCTCTTTTGGCTGAGGAAGACTGGCCCTGAGCTAACATCCATCCCCATCTTCCTCTACTTTATACGTGGGATGCCTACCATAGCATGGCGTGCCAAGCGGTGCCACGTCCGCACCCGGGATCCGAACCGGTGAACCCTGGGCCGCCGAGAAGCGGAATGTGGGCACTTAACCACTGCGCCACTGGGCCGGCCCCTTTAACTAAGGTTTTAATCAAAGTATACAAATGCACAAATCATTTCTGTACAGCTTGATGATTTTTCACAAAGTGAACACATTGGTGTAACCAGTAATACCTAGATCAAGAAATAAAACACTACCAGCATCCCTGATGTGTTGTCCCCCTCTCCCCCCAGTACCTTCGCAGTCACAGCCCCTAACCCTATCTTTCTGACTCCTTGGATTAGTTTTACCTGTTTTTGAACTTTATGTAAGTGTAATCACCCAGTATGTATTGCTGTGTGTCTGGCTTCTTTGGCTTAATATTTGTGAGTTTCATCCATGTTGTTGCTTGTAGCAGTAGTTTGTTCATTCTTGTTGCTGTAGAATATTACATTGTATGAATATTCTACAATTTATCCATTCTACCATTGATAGACATAGAGTCGTTTCGTATTTGGCTGTCAGGAATAGTGCTGCTATGAGTATTTCATGTGTATCTTTTGGTAAACAAATGTATACTTTCCCTGTGAGTTTTATACCTCAGCGTATAGCATTGCTTATCTTTTCCCAAAGGCAAAATGTCTATTTACTTTGCAAAAAATGGAAGATAAAACAGCCTTAAGACAGATAGGAATATGGCCTCTCATTCTTATGTTGCTGAAACAATTGATGGTTTTATTTCAAATATTAGTGTTTTTCTTAAGTCTTTTGGTATGTTTGCTCTTATATTCTTTAACAATCCAGTCTTTGTCAGGAAGTTTACCCATCAACTTAATGTACTTTAATTTCCCTAAAGGTCATAGATTGGGTTGTTTTGCGGGGGGGGGGGGAAATCTTTTATATATTTAGGAATTTTAAAAAATACTGTGGACTTAGTAGTGATTCTGAGCCTCCATTCCAAAAACTGTTTCTTTTTTGTTACTGCCATAAATATTTTTGTTTCTCCATTTCAGTTTTGAACCCTGTTTCTTACTACTTTTAAGCTTATCCTTTTAACTCCTGTAAAAATATTTTGCTATGATTTGCTCAGTTGTTTCATTTTATTTATTTTTTCTGCATATGTTGATTATCCTTATTATCTTACTTTTATCTTATTTTAAAATTTATAAAACTGTCACAGAAAAATTGGGGCACATTGTGCTCTCAAAGTTGTTTTTCTAGTCCTTGACCAGATCTATCAGTTCCTGACATATAGGAAGAAGGTGTAAAAGTCCCTCTGCCAGCGTCATTGATAAGTTCTTCCTCAAGTTAAAGCTTGTGCTAAAGTGTTAGTGGCTTATAAACTTGTACTCCCTTTGATACAAGTATCCCCTGAGAATGACAGATGGGGCTCTGTTTTTAAGGAACTACTTGCTTGAAACTGATGAATATAGTAGCCTTCCATACCAAAGGAGTAAGATTGCATTAGTTCGTGTCTGCTCTTTCAGCACTTATCGTTCCAGTGTTAGTGCTAACAGTTGTTCTTCCTTGTCCACAACAGACAGTTTGGTTTGGAGGAGACTGCCACCTTCCTTTCCATTTTCTTTCTTTCTTTCTTTTTCACACATATCTACATACAGCAAATGTTGCTGTTAAGTTTGAGGATAAGGAGCCCAAGCTTTTTCAGAGTGCTCTCCCCTCCCCCAATGGTTTTTTAACCTCATTTCTAAATTAGGAGATTTTGAATAAGGTGACTTCTGAAATGCTTTAAAGCGCTTTCTGTATCATTTGATTTACCAGTGTAAATCAGTGAGGTCTGAATTTGGAGGTATTACTATATAGACATAATTCTTGCCTTTAGGGAACTTACAGTTGAGTTAGAGATTGAATTTAGATAACATTTGAGATCAAGATGAGTTGCAAAGAAGTGTGCTGATGTTGTTTTCATTGTCTTCTGATACATATTTTTAAGGATGGAGATATATATGTGGAATTTCATTTGTAATCTTATCCTTAGACTGTTTGCAAGACCAGTCTGTTAGAGAGTTTTCTATGAAATGCTATTAAGATGAAGGTTTGTTATGACTCCCTACTATGCAGTATATGTTCTACCCTTTAACTGTTCATTGAATTACCTTTGTGCCACACTTAGAAAGTTATTGCAGCCCAAAGATTAAGTTAAATTATAGCATATTTATGTAAGTAATTAGGAAAGAAACATGCCTATTGAAGGAAATTACCTGCAGAGTTGGGGTCATTCATTTTGTTTTTATGGTATTATCCTTCTTCATTATATTTATTGTTTTGCAGTTATGTCCAGAAACTGAAGATAGGAGGTAAGGTTTAAGTTAGATTGTATGTTGCTAGAACCTAAGGTCCTCAGATGCAGAGATAAAACAACACTTTAAGGTTCTTCATAGTGTCTGTAATCCCTCATACCAAGTAGTTGTAACTCTCAGAGTGCCTTTATGGATTTTTCTGATCTGTCTTAGTATCTCTGTTGCTATATCTCAGAGAAAACCTGTTCTCTATTTGTGAGTCATTTGATTTGAGGACCTCTTAGCTGAAATCTTTAAAGCTGAAAAACTGAGCTGGTAGATCTGGATGTAGTGATCTTGTCCAGGGTCTGTAAAGTTAAGTCTGGTTTTAGAGGACTGAAAAATGTCACATACCAATCATAGACATGCATTGATAACACACACCCCCACCCCCACCATGAAACTGTGAATATGCACTCTTGATTTTGTGAAGTGTCTAAAAACTTTTGGTGAAATATTAGCAGTAGGGGCTTGGGATGATGGAGGTGAGGTGATTTTTGTTACTCTTCCTACTTTTTTTTTGTGTTTCAGATACTATACATGGAATCTGAAAGGAAGGAGGTTTGTATTTTTTGGTGAGGAAGATTGGCCCTGAGCTAACATCTGTTGTCAGTTTCCTGCGCCCCCCCCTCCCCGCCCCGCCCCCGGCCCCGTACATAGTTCTATATCCTACTTATAAGTCATTTTAGTTCTTCTGTGTGGGATACTGCCACAGCATGGCTTGATGAGCAGTGTGTAGGTTCACACCCAGGATCCAAACCAGCAAACCCCAGGCTGCCGAAGCAGAATGCGTGAACCCAACCACTTGGCCACAGGGCCAGCCCCCAGAGGTTTGTGTTTTTTTTAAAGAATTTAGTAGTTGTGATTGTGATGTGAACTTACACTATCTGGTTTGATGACACAGTCCCCACATAGGTCATTTTAAATTTGAATAAAAGCCTAAAAATTTGCATGCTTGAATAGTATAAATATCTTTTAAGTGCTTATTAATTTATGGATATTTTTAGTTTTTGTATTCACTGTAACTTCAGGATAATAATTGACTATATGATTTATAGGAATTGAAGATAACTGATGATCAGGAAGTCAGAATTAAAAACAAAATTTGATATTTGGAATTTTGAGCCAGTAATTCTACCTTTCTAGGATTATGGTAGTAAATACATACAAATAATACTTTATATGCCTGGCTAAATGATGGAAGATAGAAATTTAGTGTACAAAGCAACTGGATAATTAGAAAAGAGAAGTTTATTGTTGGTCACAAGTGGCTATTTCTTCTGTACCCTGGGTAATATGGACTCTTGTCTATTTGATAATTTTATGTGGGGTATCTTTTCTTTAAAATAAAACACTGGAGGTAGCTCTGAAGAAATTAGTGACTGTCAATTTATTAAGTTGAAACAGATTGCTAAGGGAGATTGTTTCATCATTATCAGTAAAACAACAACAAAAGCTAGTGCTCCCTTTCCTAAGGTATTATATTCTAAGAAGTTTTGAATTATGGGACCTAATGTGTTTGGGAATAAATAAGAACCTGGAAATGGCTTTCAAAAGTTACAGGCCTTTTGGGGCCGGCCCCATGGCCTAGTGGTTAAGTTTGGCATGCTCCGCTTTGGCAGCCTGGGTTAGGTTCCCGGGCTCAGACCTACCCACTCATCGATGGCCATAGTGTGGTGGCAACCTACATACAAAATAGAGGAAGACTGTATCAGATGTTAGCTCAGGGCGAATCTTCCTCAGCAAGAAGGGAAAAAAAGGCTTTTGAAGCTTAAATTTAGTTACTAGATTTGGAATTAACTCGTCTCACACTCATTTGACTAGTGTTAGAGACTCTTTATAAACCTAAACCCAAGAGAAAACAAGCATTTTCCTATTAGAAAATACACTAAAAACCTTCATTGAAAGAGGTGAACTGTTTGGTTTTTTGTTTTGTTTTTAAAGTAGAGGCTACTGATGTGGTTTAGGGTAAATCAGTCATTAAGGTAGGTTCTAGATAGTAATCAACATAGTTTTAATGAAGAGCTGATTACAGATGTATTTAAAGTGTTTTTTCAAAACAATGGCTTTTGGAAGCTGAAGAGGGAACAAGAGTAACATAGCCAGGTTTAAATAAAGCTTTTATTCTTTTATGAAGCAGTCATATTGGTGTTGTGACGGGGGAAGTTTTTTAAAGTTCTGTTACATGGAAACTACAACTTATAAAAATATTTAGTACTAATTATTTGCAAATAGGCATTTAGTAAATGGTTGTTTCTGTTTCCCTTCAACTTCTCTGGATCCAGATTTGTTCATATAATTACTAATTTAGGTTACTGAGCATATTAAGTTCATAGATAATAATAAAAAAATGAGATGAGGGGGCCGACCGGTGGCGCAGCAGTTAAGTTCACACTTTCTGCTTCTCAGCGGCCCAGGGTTTGCCGGTTTGGATCCCGGGTGCAGACATGGCACTGCTTGGCAAAAGCCATGCTGTGGTAGGCATCCCACGTATACTGTAGAGGATCCCGGGTGTGGACATGGCACCGTTTGGCAAGCCATGCTGTGGTAGGCGTCCCACATATAAAGTAGAGGAAGATGGGCACAGATGTTAGCTCAGGGCCAGTCTTCCTCAGCAAAAAGAGGAGGATTGGCAGTAGTTAGCTCAGGGCTAATCTTCCTCAAAAAAAAAAAAAATGAGGTTAAGTACCTGAAAGATCAAGAATAGAAATCAAATTACTTTGGATAGACTGGTTTTTTTTAAAAAAAAAAAAAGCAAATGTGCTTTAATCTTTGTAGAAATAAAAGCAAAAAAATGAGTAGTTGCTTAGAAATGTCAAGCCAGAACTAAGCATAGCAGAAAGTGATATGGAGTATAATTGAATGAATCATTTTAAAGTGTGTGTGTGCATGTAAACACATGGTATTGTATCACAGTAATAAGACTTGTAAAATGCTGGAATGGTTAGAAAAATTTAAGTGTTATTCTAAAGGAGGGGAAGCTGAAGGGTGACTAAACCTTTCACATGGCTGAAAGTAATTCTTAAGAGAAAAATGTTGCTCACTTATTTTTCTATATGCTCAGAACATAGCTAGAGAAAATGAATGTAAATTATTAGATTGATAATTTAGACTGATGTAAAGAACATCTGGTAAACTCGTTAGAAGTTACAGAATGTTGGAAATAAAAAGAACCATAGTCCCAATTCTTGAGGTTTATTCCCTTGTTCCAGGTGGCAGTAGGAATTAGAACTTAGGTCTCCTGACTCCCACTTGGTGGTGATGGTGTTATCTGTTCTTGTTCCAGAATTTTATTATTCTGTTCATTTTTCAGTTTGGTGATTTGTTGAATCTATTAATCTGATAGTTTTTTGTAATTCCTTAGTTCAACTAAACAAAAATTAATTTTTTTTAGAATACTTACTCAGTAACTTAAAAAGAACATGTAAATATAATTGTAGATTCTTTCTTATTGATTGCCTTAATTTTTTCGTTATTTTTTTTTTCTTAGTGTGACTGGTTTGAAAAAAAGGCAGGTATATTATTCAGTGTAAGGTGAACCATTTTGATGATAGATTCATGTGATGATTCCCAATGTAACTGATTTCACTTTCTTAAAAACTGGTTAATGCTTTTGAAGAGATGAACCAAAGTTCTTTTCCACTGTGAATTCAAGTGTCCATTTATGATAATGGTAGTATTTCAGATCAATGTGGAAACGATTTACTATTCAATAAATGATTGAGACTATTGATTATTCATTTGAAAAAACATTCAGCTAATTTCCTACTTTGTTCAGTATCAAAAAATACATTCCAAATGATTAAAGAGCTCAACCTTTTTTGAGGTTTTTTTCAGGGTAATTTTTTTTTTAAAGATTGGCACCTGAGCTAACATCTGTTGCCAGTTTTTTCTGTCTTTCTTTCTTCTCCCCAAAGCCACCCCAGTATATAGTTGTATATTCTAGTTACAGATCCTTCTAGTTGTGCTGTGTGGGACACTGCCTCAATATGGCCTGATAAACGGTGCTAGGTCTGCACCTAGGATCTGAACCAGCCAAACCCTGGACCACCAAAGCACAGCGCACAAACTTAACCACTCGTCCATGGCTCCCACACCTCAACCTATTTTTTTAAAATAAAAAAAATTTTTTTATTGTAGTAGGAACATTTAACATGAGATCTACCCTTTTAACAAAGTTTTCAGGGTACAATACAGTATGTATTGTTAACTATAGGTGAGATGTTATATGTCAGATCTCAAGAACTTAATCATCGTGCTTAACTGAAATTTTGTACTCACTGAATAGCAGCCTCCCCATTTCCCCTTCCTCCCAGCCCCTGGGAACCACCATTTTACACTCTACTTGTATGCGTTTTATCATTTAAGATATTTCATATAAGTGGAATCATACAGTATTTGTCCTTCTGTAACTGGCTTATTTCCATTAGCATAATGTCCTCCAAGTAAGAGCTCAACATTTTAAAAATCATAAAAGAGGGGCCGACATGGCGGTGTAGCAGTTAAGTTCGCATGTTCCATTTCGGTGACCTGGAATTCGCCAGTTCAGATCCCAGGTGCGGACCTACGCACTGCTTGTCAAGCCATGCTGTGGCAGGTGTCCCAAGTATAAAGTAGAGGAAGATGAGCATGGATGTTAGCTCAGGGCCAGTCTTCCTCAGCAAAAAAGAGGAGGATTGGCAACAGATGTTAACTCAGGGCTAATCTTCCTCAAGAAAAAAAAAGTTACAGAGAGTCTGTTTCTGAGATTTTAGCATAAGGAAATACTTAAAAGAAAAAGAAAGCTTCATGTAGAAAAACGGGCTAATCTTCCTCAAAAAAAAATCATAAAAGAATTAGAAGTGCTTTTTTCTAAGCAAGTCCAAAAAAATCCAAAAGTCATTAAAGAACTATCAAGAAGTTGACTACATAAAATAAATTAAAAGTTCTGTGTAGTGAAAGGTGCTAATAAAGTTAAGGCAAATGATAGACTGGATGAAAGAAATTTGCACTTTATCTAACATACAAATGATTAATACCATACATGAGTTTTTATGAAAAAAATTTTTAGAGAGAAAGTATTACTTACTGAGCTGAACCTTCTTTTTAAAAAGTACCTTTCATTCCATTCCCTCCTCACTTTTCACCATTCTCAGAAGCAACCACTATCATGAATTTGATATGACTTGTTCATTCCTTTTTTGAGATACTCTTACATATATGTGTGCATCTGTAAACATTTAGTTGTAAGATGTTATGGTTGTTGCTGTGGTAAAGTAAGAGTGCCTTCAAGATGTTCATGTTCGGTGGGGTAAACAGGAACATAAAATATTCTAGCCAAGACTTGAAACAACCCAAGTGCCCATCAGTGGATGAATGGATAAAGATGATGTGGTGTGCTTGTGTACACAGTATAGAATATTACTCAGCTATTAAAAAAAGATGAAATTTTGCCATTTGCAACAACTTGGATAGACCTTGAAGGTAAGGTATGCTAAATCAGATGGAGAAATTCAAATACTGTATGATTTCACTAATAAGTAGAAGATAACAACCGCCACCACCAGACACATAAATACAGAGGTTAGATTGATGATTACCATAGGGGAAGGGGGGAGGGGGGAGGGCAAAAGAGATGATAGGCACATGAGTATGGTGATGGATGGTAATTAGTCTTTGGGTGGTGAACATGATGTAGTCTACACAGAAATCGAAATATAGTAATAGACACCTGAAATTTATATAATGTTATAAACCAGTGTTACCTCAATTAAAAAAATAAATAAGAGATTTAATGTGTGAGTGCCAAGTGAGTGGTATAAATCATGAGTGCCTGGCACTCTAGAAATTTTTAAATGATTGCTAAGTGAATTAATGAATACAGAAGTATACAAAATTTAAAGGAAAAGTCAATTCTTTTATTTTTCCCTGTCCTTCTGCTCCCCAGATGTAACTCTTAACTTTGTGTGTACTTTTGAGTTTTTTTAACACATGTGTATTGTAAACACATATACTTCTTTTCATTGAAAAGAAACCACACTTGTATGTATTAATTTGTAAATTGTTTTGCTTTTTACTTAAATACATCCTGGGCATTTTTCCATATCAGTATAAATATAAAGTTACCTCATTCTTTTTTACAGTTGCAGAATAGTCCATTATATGAATATACCACAGTTTATATTAAATGTATCTCTATTGATGAATATTTAGGTTCTTATTTTTTGCTGTTATAGGACTGTAGTGGACATCTTTGTACAAATATCTTTGTACAGATTATGTGTTTACATCACCATTTTAGTAGTTTCATAAAAGTGAGTTATTGAGTCAAAGGGATGTTTGCATTTTAAACTTTGATAAATGTTGCCAAATTAGTTTTTTGAAAAATATCCCACCATTAATGTATGAGATTAAATATTATTGAATGAGGGGGCCAGCCCAGTGGTGCAGTGGTTAACACATTCTGCTTCAGTGGCCCAGAGTTCTCTGGTTCAGATCCTGGGTACGGATCTACTGACCACTTGTCAAGCCATGCTGTGGCAGACGTCCCACATATGAAGTAGAGGAAGATGGGCACAGATGTTAGCTCAGGGCCAGTTTCCTCAGCAAAAAGAGGAGGATTAGTGGCAGATGTTAGCTCAGGGCTAATCTTCCTCAAAAAAACATGTATATATTGAATGAATGAATACATGAAATACTTTAGAGGAGAAACTCGTCTGAGGGCTGAAATGGTTTGGAAAGACTTCTCAGAGAAAGTGGATACTTAGACTAGATTTTGAAGAATGAGTATGTCAGAGATAAAGAAAAGGGGGAAAAAAGGATATTCTTAGTAAGAGGAAATGGGCCAGACAAGTGGCAAGCAAGGAAGAGTTACCAGGACACAATTTTTATTGTCCTCATACTCTGTTCATCTCTCAGTTTACTTTATGTTGGTGTTTCTTTTCCAAAAAGGAAATTAAAGTGGAGTTAGACTCTCTCCTGCATTCAAGGCTTTACTCTACCACCTGTGGAATAATCTAAATTCTTTAGCCCAGAATTCAAAGTCTTCTACACTTTGGCTGCCAATGTTTCTTCTGTTGATTCCTTTTTTGACAGACTCATCTACATATTGTACTTGAGTGAACCATACACGTTGCTACTGTGTATTTTTTTTTTTTTTTTTTTTTTTGACACTGTTGTAAAATGTTGAACTCAGTGGTTGCTTAACTTCAGTATTTGGTCACTTCCTTTTGTGCCCCCAAGGCTTCTTGATAGCTACCCATATCCCAACCTCGGATGTTTGCTGTCATTTACAGTTGTTGGTAGGTCCGTTTATGCTTAATGTTTGAAGGATTATCAGTAAATATTTGATAATATTTTATATAATAAGCTCATCTCATCTTGTTTGATGTCCTGAATGTTTTGTTTATAATACTGTTTGCCAATGAAGTTTCTGAAAACTGACCAGAATGTATTTTACTTAATAGATATCTAATAGCAGTGTATAGACTTAGCATATGCAATAGAAATGATGTATAATTTATATATTAAGCATGACAAGAAGAAAATGCTTTTGAAAGCAAAGTACCAATTAGCTATATTGATATCCATAGGAACACAACACAAGGGATTTTTGTAATAATAATTATAATTACTCTCTAGTAGTTGTAATATTAGTAGCCATCACTTATTGATCACTCTATTCTAGGTAGACACTAAATGCCCATTTTATTCTTACAACAACCCCCTTCATGTAGGTAATATACTCATTTTATATTTGAGGAAACTGAAGTTTAGGTAATTTAAATAACTCACAAGAGCTAATAAACAGCATCCATAGGGTTAGAATCCATGTCTTTATGATTAAACAGCCTGAATAACGTTTTAATTATTTTATTATGCTAAATCAATAATCATTATAGCTGATGTATAAATTTTTTAAATACATATTTCTAAAAAATAGTCATTACATGAAAATGGTCATTAATTGCACTGGAGTTACCTGCTTTTGGAAGGCATGGAGTAATGAAGAATCCTTTATACATTTCCCAAGAAAATTTTGAAAATTCGGAAAGCATAAAGAGAAATTGAAATTTAGCAACAGTCAAACTAGAGGAAACTCATGCATTTCTTTTGTTTACTATAAATATAACATGGAGATATGTATAAAATTTCATATGAAATTTTCATTGGAATCATACTGTATATATAATTTTATATTCTCCCTTGTTTTTTAATATATCATTGTTTTCCCACTATAAATATGTATACATATATGTATATATTCTTTGAAAATGATTCTCAGTGGCTGCATAATGTATTTTATATAGGTACTTGAATTTGTTTTATCATTCACCCATTTTTGACAGGGAGCTTGCCTCTAATTTTTCTCTATTACAAGTTACACTGTAAGGAGAAATCATCAGGATGAGTGCTGTGAATTCCAGCATTGAGATTCCCCACCTTTCCAAAAACAACACTGATAGCTTAAACATGCACACATAGTTAATAATCAGACTTTTGGAATGAATATTAAGTCTGCATCTTTCCTCTCTAGAAATCATAAAAAAAGAAAAGTAGGAAAAAGAAAGAATTTAAAAAATGCCTCAACTTCCATTTTTAGTGAACGGAAAGACATGATATGTAGACTCCAAATTATATTTAAGGGCTATGAAAAGCATCTGAGAAGGCGAAGAAGCTGTGAGCTTAAATATACTTACTGAAGGTGAAGGATTTACCTTGAAGTTCAAATGCTAAATCTCTTGTTTGTAATGACAGGAATGGTGACAGAAATACCAGGTTTGAGTCAGAAAAGAAGAAAAGGTAGAGCTACATGCACACAGAGCCATATGCACATGAACCAGTTTTTGTCTGCGTTTTCTGTAGCATCAAAGGAGTCATCTTTGGACTGTGAAGCCTGTCCTTCCTTCACTCCACACCTCCCCTCTCCTAGGAACCTATGTAAATAGCTGGTTCAGGAAAATCCAACTTATTTTATGATGAAAAATACCCAAAAAAGCTGACACAGCAGCAAAACTTACCGAAGGACAAAGGACACTCGTTAGAATAATGTTGCTACAGAGCAGATGAAGATTTCGACCCAGCATTTTGCCGTAAAATTTTTTTAGAGTTGGAAAAAGCTTTTAAAAGTTGTTCTACAAAAGAAGGCAAAGCAGCAATGGAGGAACTCAGGAAAGAGATGACAAAGCAACAAGAGGAGATAAAATGTGAAATGAGAGAACTTAAAGAAATTGAAGAAGGAGTGAAAACTGGCAAATGCAGATGCAATTGGAAGGACCAGACTAGACCCAAGGAAAGCACAATAAAGGACATAGGTATAAAAGTAAGAAAAATGAATAAAATAAAATGTAAATAAAGATTTTTTTTAAGTTTTAGAAAATGATGGAAAAGGCAGTAGATCCAACACACTTAAAATTGAAACTCCTGTAGAAGAAAATCAAAACAGTGGAAAAAAGCAAATTGTTAAAGGTACAATTAAAACCTAACTGAACTGAAATTTACATATTGAAAGGGCACTTGTGTCATTTTCCGGAAAAACTGACCTGAATGGTCATAGATAAATGGAGATTCCTTTGGGCAGCCAACCACCCTTCTCATCCCCACACAACAAAGTCCTTTATAAGGGGTTGATATCAGGCTGGTCTCAGATGTTTCCACAACATTCAGTACCGTGAGACAGTAGAGCAACAAAATAAGGAAGTAAAGTGGGAGCCAAAGATTTCATATCCAGTCATGCCGTTCCTCACGTATAAAGGGTAAAAACAGGGAATACTGTTTGCATGAGCTCTTTTTGAGAAAACTACTAAAGTGTAAACTTCAGACAACTGAGAGACGTTTGAGGAAAGGATTGGTGATAAGCATTGAATGTCTATATTTTTATAGCCCTATAGACTAAAATGTGGAGATCATGACAGAATATAATATTATATACCCTGATGATGTAGAAATGATAAAAATAATAAAATTTGGGAGAATGAAGTTTATGGATTACCTCATTGTGCTTATTTCTGGTCAAAAAGATACTTAAAGATCACAAGTCAAGTAGAGTCGTAGAAGTATAAACATAATTGATACTTCAAAAGAAACCCTAAATACTAATGATTAGATCAGGTAGGGGGAGGAAGAGGAAGTATGTTAATTTTAACATTGTTCATATTAAGGAACTAATAGGTATTATCTAAAGAGACAGAAATCTAGGGAATTCTGCTAAGATATAAGGGTAACCACTAGCACAAAAATGCAAACCTTAATAAAAATATTGAAAGAACTACAAACCTATCAAAAAGAAAACATCATCTAGTGAGAGAATATTCATATATAGCCACATGCATAACAAAACATGGCAATGCTAAGACCAAACATATCTTTGTTGTCAAATAATATAAATAGGTTTAACTTACCTTTAAAAGAAAAAAATTTTCAGATTAGATTCAAGGCAAAACCAATTCTGTGGCTTATACAAGGTATATACCTACAACAAAATGATTGTGAAAGGTTAGCATTTTAAAAGATGGGCAAAGGTATAAGATACAAATAAAAGTGAAACAAATTTAGAGGTGTCATGGTCTTAACATACAAGGTGGAGTTCATACTAAAAAGCACTAGATAAAGAAGGGCGCTTATTTCTCAAAACGATGAAAGTTTAACAGCTGTGAATACCTGTGTATCAACTAACATAACAGCAACCCAGGTTAATAGAAATTACAGAAATATGAGGAAAAATGGAAACATGTCAGTAGTAGGAAATACTTAATTGAAAGACAGAATACAAGCTTTGAACAAGTGAAAAGACATACCATGTTTTCTGGGTAGGAAAAATAACACAGTTCTCACTGAGGTAATGTATAAATCAATTTTAAAACTAGACATGCTGATCCCAAAGTTAATAAGGAAAAAGAAGCAAGAATAGCCAAGAAAACTGAAAAATTAAAGAGAACTGAGGGAGAACTAGCCTTGCCAGATATTAAAATATAAAGATAAAATGCATAAAAGAGCAAAGTGCCAGCTAACAAACATCCACGGATTAGTGGATCATAATAGAAAGTCCAGAAATAGTTTCAAATACGTATAAGAATATAATAGAAGTATTATCTCAAATCAGTGGAGAAAAGATCAACTGTTCAATTAACTCTGGAGACTGCCAGATAGCCATATAAAAGAAGTCAGATTGGTATTTCAAACATCCGCCAATGGATCGATGAAAAATAAAATGATGCAGGTAATAAAAGAAAATATTGAAGAAGTCTTTTTATAATTTTGGTGTGGCGAAGACCTTTTAAACTCACTCCAGAATTCATAAAATAATGGATAAATTTTGCTACATTAAAAAGGCAATCTTTGAATAAAGGAAATGTGATATATACATACAATGGAATACTGTTTAGCCTTTACAAAGGAAATCCTGTCATATGCTACAACATGGATAAACCCTGAGGACCTTATGTAGGTAGAATAAGCCAGTAACAGAAAGACAAATACTACATAATTCTGCTTACATGTGATATTTAAAGTAGTCAAACTCTTAGAAACAGAAAATAGAATGGTGGTTGCCAGGGGTAGTGAGAGAAGGAAAAGGGGAGTTGTTCAGTGGGTATAGAGTTTCAGTTTTGCAAGATAAAAAAGTTCTACAGATCTGTTGCACAACAATGTGCGTATAGTTAACACTACTATAATATACCCTTAAAAATGATTAAGATGGTTTTATGTTATATGTTACTACAATTTTAAAAAAGCACTCTGAATATCAAAAACCATCATAAGTAAAATCAAAATACAGATGAAAAACTAGCAAAACTTATCTGCAGTTCATATCACAAAGGATAGTTGTCTTAACATATATAGTCATCTCTTAGTATCCAGTGGGGATTGGTTCCAGGACCCCCTCACATACTGAAATCTGTAGATGCTCAATCCCTTATATAAAATGGTGTAGTATTTGCATATAACCTATGCACATCCTCCTATATACTTTAAATCATCTCTGGATTACTTATAATATCTCATACAGTGTAAATAGTTATTATACTGTATTGTTAGGGAATAATGACGAGGAAAAAAGTCTGTACATGTTCAGTCCAGATGCAAGTATATTATAGACCTTTCCATCTGAGGTTGATTGATGAAGAACCCGTGGATACGGAGAGCCAACTCTATGTATGTGTGTGTGTGTACATATAAAGAGCTCCTGGAAACTCAATTGTAAAAGGCACTGCAACACAGTAAAAAGTGGGCAAAGATATGAACAGGTAATTAACAAAAGATTATATGCAAATTGCCTTTAAATTTATGACAAGTTACTAACCTTATTCACAGTAAAAGAAATTCAAATAAAATCAGAATGATATAGTTCACCTATTAGGCAAAAACATAAAGGTGGATAACATACTCATGGGGGGTAAAGTCTCTCTCATATATTGTTTTTGAGAGGGCATTTGAGAGAATCCCTGTGGAAGGCAATTGGACACTATCTCCCAGAATAAATATATATTTACTCTTAAGAACAAAACAAAGATAAATATCTTTGAACTTAAAGGAACAAAAAATATGTTAAGTAGGGATGAAATGGGTGAGTCTGCCTGAATCTGGTTTAGGAGCAGGCAGATGCCCTGAGTGTTCATTTCTGTCAGGGTAGAGACCAAAACTACCTTATATTGGTGGACAGGTTGGAAAAGAGTGATGCAGAGCCTGTTTGTTTACTACTCAAGGAACTAGGGGGCTGAGTCAGGAAGGAACTGAAAAGGGCTGTGTGATCATTGCTTAGGAACATGGCTTATATAAGTTGTAGTCCACAGTGATGGAAGGAAGCAGCGAAAGACTCCTAGGTAAGATCTGGGCCAACCTACCCGTGACTTAGTGGCTGGATCTCTAGGAAGAGACATCTGCAGCAATTATACGCCTCGTTCTGGGGTGGGATGCTTGGGTGAGAGATGGCAACAAATGAACGACTGTTAGGGTGAGTAAGCACATAACATACCCACCAACTCCCCACCCCCAACAACGCACACAACTTTGACTTAACGAAGAACCTGCAAACAAAAATTCAAAACACACAAGAAAAGCTAACTCTAAAAATAAAGGTCAACACTTTCATTAAAAAGAAAAGAGAATGCTCTCTGTGTACTGATATGGAAATGTCTCCAAGATTTGTTGCTTAGTGAGGAATAAAGGAAATCATAGTACGGTGTTTATAGTATGTTTCCTTTTGTGTGGGATTGAGGGGATAATTGATAGTCTCATCAAGTGAATCCTTAGTCTGTGAAGAAAAAACTTAAAATAACTATATTTAAGATCCTCAAGGAGATGAAGGAAGGAATAATAGCTATAAAAGAAAACCAAAATTAAGTAAATGTCACTTAACAAATTGATACAAAAAGAGAACACTAGAAATCATTTAACGAAACTCGGTAGATGAGATGTACTAGACTGAACACAGTCGATAAAAGAATTGGTGATTTGGAACATAATATTGAGGAATTCACCCAGAATATAGCAGGAGAGAAGTGAAAAATATTAAAAAATATATTAAGAGGACAGATTGACAGATTCAAACACGTCCAAAAGAAATTTTGGAAGGTGAGATTAGAGTAGTAGAGAAACAGTATTTAATAAGACAGAGAGTAAGTTTTTCAGAATTGAAATAAAATGTAAGTTTCCATATTGAAATCGTATGTTACTGAACAGTTGCTTAGCAGGATAAATACAAAAGCAGTCTACTTCTAAATGCTCAATAGTGAAATTGCAAAACATAAAATGATTTTAAATGATGACGGAAGCCAGAATGCCTACAGCAAAACATCAGTTATACTGACAGTGTGTTTATCAGAACAGTAATTTACAGAAGATAATGGGATACTCTTTCCTCAAAATGTAGAGGGAATATAACTATTTACCTTGGTTTCTATACCCATTTAAACTATCAGCTGTCAGCAAGAATGAGGCCCAAAGTGAACATAGACACAAAAGCTAAGGGTTTATCACTTTTGGAAACTTGATATAAGAACCAAAGGATGTTCAGGAAGAATGGTAACCTAGAGAGGGGGGAGAATTAGATAAGAGAATACATTGTGAGCAAGGAATTGGTAAAATATGTTAAATCAGGTTGACTATTGATTGTGAATATGTATAATATTTTTAAAGATAGAACCAAAATACTAGACAATAACAAAGTTGGAAGAAAGGGGATTATATTGAGTCAAGAATGCTGCTATACTTGTCTTGTTCATAAGAAGTGAGTACAGAGATACTGACGAACTTTAGGGCATCTTACAAAAATAAATAGCTATTTTCATGGTTCTGCAGCTAGACTACCTGGATGAAATCCTAGTTTATCATTTACTAGCTGTGTGACATTAAGATTACTTCACTTTCCTTTGCCTAAATTCCCTTATCTCTAAATGGGGAGGACAGTAATACCGCCTCATAGTGTTGTGGGGAGGATTAAATAAAATACACATAAAGCCATTAGAAACACTACTCGGTACGTGTAAGCACTCAGTATATGTTTGCTACTGCTGCTTTTCTTTCTTTCTTTTTTTAACTTAAGGGTAACCATGAAAAGAATAGAAATAAAATCTATGGCTTCCAGGCCAGCAGAACTCAAATAAGGGAATGAAGAAAGCTTAACCCTCACTATACCATCAAGATCAGTTGGACCAATTTTAGTTTTTTATCTTCTTTTTGAGCAGTTCCAACTACTTATAAGGGTTGATATTTGATGACTTTGATTCTTTCTTAGAGATCTTGCAAAGAACAGAGAAATTTTACTTATTTTTAAAAAAATTATTCTATCTTGCAATTACCATATGAGTCCATCAGATCCTTTTTATAAATCTAAGGTACATTATGGGACCTTAGTGATCTTACTTTTCCTATATCTTGAAATATTTTGCTATTTAATTCTAAGAATTTCAACGTTAACACCAGTTATCTCCTCCTGTGCTAAAAAAGACTAATGAGAACAAGAATGATGGAATCTCCTAGAAGGAAGATGCAATAGGGAAATAGTCATTTTTCAGGTTTTTTATTGCGTTGCTCAATTATTGTATCCTCCTTCAAAAAGGTATAAAAGAGGATGGGAGACATACAGAAGATAAATACATAGAGAGAAATAGCACACTTAGACCTAAGCTGTCCAATGTGGTAGCCACTTGCCATATGTTACTATTTATTTTTAAATTAATTAAAATTAATAGAATTTAAAATTAAGTTCCTCAGTTACACTAACCATGAAATTATTATATAGAGGGAATATAACTGTCTGTTAGCCTCATTTCACCATGGCCACCATATTGGACTGCAGAGATAGAGAATGTTTTCATCAGTGCAGAAAGTTCTATTGGATATCACTGCTCTAGACCTAATTATGATAGTGAAATTGATCATATACATGAAATCTCAGATTATGAGATTTGAGATGATCATATTCTGTATGAGTTTTTTCAAATCAAGAATTGGTGAACACAGTATATTTCTGATGAATGCACAATATATTTCCAAGAACAAAAAGAAATATGGTATTCTCCTCCAATTAGCAATCATGCAACAGGAATATTTTGTAACATAAACCTAGACTGTCCATTTTTTGCTAAAAAAAAAAAGGTCCTGTGGCAGTCTTCCTCCATCTTTTATCATGTTTGTGTGTAAAAAATTACTTAGAACAAAGAGGTTTGCTATGTTTACATTCTTATTAAAACTTCTAGTAAGGCTGTCATTTCACTATTCCTTTCTTCCTCTGTAAATTATTTGTAACATGACCTAAAATTTTTTAAAGGAGGCTGTTGGACCCAGGTGGTAAATGGTTATACCCAAGGATTAAAATATGAGAAAAAGGCAAGAAAGGGGAGATTGGAAAGTAAAGAAAAAGCAGAATAAATGTAATAACAAGACAAAAAAGTGGAAAGATAATTAATCACAATTAGTGGATAAAATCTATGTGTTTAAAAGATAGTATATTTTTTAAAAACAATCAGGTTAACTGCTACTTGCAAGAGGTATACGCAAAGCAAAGGAACACAAATTGAAAGTAAAGGGGTGGAAATGTGGTGAATTGAATCCATATGTTTGTCTTTGTTTCCTCTCGAAACACAATAATATTACAGCAAAATAATTTTTAAAAGGCATAAACCTACAAAAATAGAGAAAAGGGAAAAGAGACAAAAGAAAACATTTTGGAAACTGAAAAATGAAGGAATGGGTGGTAATGAACTTAGCATACCCACTAAAGCTGAAAGTAAGCCTGCGGGAATGGAAGCTACAAGAAACAAGCCAAGTCATGCCAAAAATTCCCAGAAGACTCAGGAATTAGTGACACAAGTACCTGTGAAGGCTGAGGGTAGGACAATGCTAAAACCCCGAGTACTGATTGTAAGACTTGAAAAAAGAGCAGTTAAACTTCAACTCCCTTCCTGCATCCTGTGCAACTAGGTATTTGCCTCTTCACCATCAAGGCAAAAAACTGAAGGTTTATTATTATTATACCACATACAGGTGAGAGTGGGGCCTTCAGACCTAAAATGATGATTAAGTGGAATGTCTGCGTATGAAAAGTTGAAAATCCCAGTGCCTTAACCCTCCTTACTGACTTGATTTGTAGATTTATGTCTTCCAGGAAAGAGGTTAGAAGAGTACACTCTGGGAAAACAAAACTGTCTAAAAGCATAGACTTAACCAGTACTGACACTGAAACTTTCTATGTCCTGACTTTCCTACTCTGCAGCAGTGGTTCTCAGTTTTTTTATTTGAGGGCCCCCTAAGAGCTTTTTAAAATGTGAGTTGTAGCTATTTTCTATATTACAAATTAAAACAAAATTCTTAGATACTCCTTTAAAAACAACAGTAAACCCATTATATGTTAACATAATATACTTTTATGAAAAATAATTATTTTCCAAAACAAAAATAATGGAGTAGCGTTGTTTACATTTTTTTAAGTCTGTTGTCCAGCTTAATAAAAAATTTGCTGGATCTTAATATCTGCTTCTGCATTTGGTCAGATGTGATAGTCCCATTTCATATGTGTAGGCTCTGGAAAACACTGTGTACTTGTGAGAAAATGAAAGTGAAAAAGGCGTATAATGTCTTAATATTAATAATGAAAATAGTTTTAACCTTAATGCCTCCTGAAAGTCATTCTTTGTTGACTCCCAAGGATTCCCAGATCACTCTTTGAGAATAGCTGCTCTACACTAAAGCCTGCCAGTCGTAACCCCACACAGAGTTTCTACATAGCATTTAGTGCCTTATTCTACTATATAAATGGAAAGCTGGAGATTACCAGACAATTGAGAAAAATCTGTAACATAAAGATGGAAGCCAAAGCAGAAAGATGGAAACAAGTGGTTTGGAAGAAGCAGGAATGGTACAGGAAAGAAGAAAACTTGAAGGAAACTAATCGCCTCAGAAGAATAAAAGAAGTTATTGTATTTGTGAAACCAGAGCAAGAGGTTATAAATAAGGAGCATCATAGAGTAAAAATGAGCTCCCAATTAAAAATATCAGAGCAGATGTGAATTGTGAAAGGTGTAACTATAAAGTAGTAGAAGGAAATGTTGACAGATTATGTTTGTAATATAAGAGTGGGGAAGAACTTTGTATGCAAACTTGAAAAGCACATTGCGTGAGTCAAAAAGTGGAATGAATTTGTTTATATCAGAATCAAGGAGTTCTGTACATTGAAGGGGCATCCTGATAAAATGGGAAAATATATTTGTAAAATGTAAAAACAAGGAGTTTAACATCTAGATAATTCAAGGAACTGTTAAAAATAAGAAGGAAAAAGACAGCCACCCCAATATAAAAATATGTAAAGGGTCTAAAGAGGCAATTTATAGAAGGAGGAACCCCAAAGCTAATAAGCTTATGAAGAGATGTTCAAAATCATTAGTTGTGGGAAAAATGTAAATTAAACCAATAAGATATCACTTTATACCTATTAGTTTGGACAAAACAAGAAAACTGAAGGCGTTAGTTATCTATTTCTTTGTAACAGATTATCTCCAAAATTTAGCATCTTAAAACAGCAAACATTATCTCACAGATGCTGAGGATCAGGAATCTGGTAGAGCTTAGCTAGATGGTTCTAGCTCAAGGTCTCTCATGAGGTTGTAGTCAAGCTGTCAGCCAGGACTGCAGTGATTTGAAGGTTTGACTGAGGCTGGAATATCTGCTTCCAGGCTGGTTCACTCACATAGCTGTTGGCAGAAGGATTCACTTCCTTCCTGGTTGTTGGCAGAAGGTCTTAGTTCTCCACTGCATGAGCCCATCTACAGGGCTGCTTGAATAGACCCATAAGACTCCTCCTAAGGACATGGTGTTATGGACTGAGTGTTGTGTTCCCCATCCCCCCCCAAAGTTTATATGTTAAAAGTTTATATGTTGAAATCTACTCTCTAATATGATGGTATTTAGAGGTGGGGCCTTTGAGAGATGATTAGCTAACAAGAGTGGAGCCCTCATGAATGGGATTAGTGTCCTTATAAGAAGAGGCCAGAGAGCTCACTATTTTTTCCACCATGTAAGGATGCAAGAAGTCAGCCATCTGCACCCTGGAAGAGGGCCCTCAACCAAAACCCAGCCATGCTGGCATTATGATCTTGGACTTCCAGAGCCTACAGAACTGTGAGAAATAAGTTTCTGTTGTTGATAAGCCACTAAATTGATAGTATTTTATTATAGCAGCCTGAGCTAAGACTCATAGCATCTGGCTTCCCCCAGACTAAGTGATCCAAGAGGGCACAAACAGGAAGTCACTGCCTTTTATGACCTCTTCTTCCACTTGTCACTTTCTCTTCATTAGAGGCAAGTGACTAAGTACAGCCAGTACTTTAAGGGGAGGGGAATAAGGCTTCATTCATGAAGGGAGAAGTATCAAAAGAATTTGTGGACTTTCTAAAACTACTGCCCTGGATAATGGCAAGTGTTAATAGAAGTGTAGACTGCAGCCTTTCTGAAGCTTAATCTTAGCAGTACTTAGGTTAAAAATATGAATGCCATATGACGCAGTAATTTTGTTTCTCGACTTATATCTCAAGGTATTTATAAGAGTTTCATAGGGGATATTTGCATGCATGTTTATTGCACTATTGTTTGTAGCAGCAGGAAGTTGGAGGCAGTCAGGTGTCTTATATACCAGTCTGAATGTAGGTAGGTAAAAATTTGTGAATGCATGTTGTATTAGTTTCCTAGGGCTGCCATAACCAAATACCATAAACTGAGTGGCTTAAAACAATAGAAATTCTCTCACAGTTCTGGAGGCAAGAAGTTCAAAATCAAGGTGAGAGCATGGCTATGCTCCCTCTATACTCTGGGTACAATTCTTCCTTGCCTATTCCCAGATTGTGGTAGTGGCTGTTAATCCTTGGCATCCCTTGGTTTGCAGCTATATGACTCCAATCTTTGCCCCCATTGTCACATGGCATTCTCCTGTGTGTATTCACGTGGTGTTTTCCTCTTCTTATAAGGACACCAGCCATATTGGATTAGGGCCCCCCTAATGACCTCATCTTAACTTGGTTACATCTACAAAGACTCAGTTACCAAATAAGGCCACATTTTTAGGTACCAGGGTTTAGTACTTCAGCTTATCTTTGAAAGACTCAATTCAACCCATATACACATGGACTATTATGCTGCAATCAGAAGCACCTGATTAGATGTTCACATGTGCATAGTACATAGTGGCAAATGTAAGAAACAGAATGAGGAGGTAGTAAAAATAACATTTATATAAATGAAAAATCTGTGTGTATTAGGGTTCTTCAGAGAAGTAAAATCAATAGAATGCACATCTATCTAGAGAGAGAGAGAGAGAGAGATTGTAAAGAATGGGCTCACATGATTCTGGGGACTGGGAAATTAAAATCTGCATTGTGGGCTGGTAGGATGGAGACTCAGGAGAGCCAGTGGTGCAAATGAAGTCCAAAGATGGTCTGTTAGAGAATTTCCTCCTTTTTGGGGAGTCTGTTCTTTTTGTTCTAACCAGATCTTCAACTGATGGAATGAGGCCCACCACATTATGAGGGCAATCTGCTTACTCAAAATTTACTGATGTAATGTTAATCTTGTCCAAAACACCCTCCAAGTTGACAAATAAAATTAATTATCAAACGTCTACCCCTTGTCAGACTGACACCCGTGGACATCTCTTTAAATCATACTTAGTCTCCAAATAAAGACAGAAAGAAGGTTGTACTTCCACTTAATATGATACATTCAACTATCCTGCATACAACCAAAAACACACTAACCCTTTCTTCAGAGGAAGATGCAAAGTCCTTGGCTGATATTTACCCTTCTCCTTGATATGTAACTTAAATAATGTAATGTTATTTTTTATATATACTTTATACTCAGGCATACCTCATTTTATTGCACTTGGCTTTATTGTGCTTTGCAGATACTGTGTTTTTTACAAATTGAAGGTTTGTGCCAACCCTGCTTTGAGCAAGTCTCTTGGTGCCATTTTTCCAATAGCATTTGTTCACTTGGTTTCTCTGTGTCACATTTTGGTAATTCTCGTGATATTTCAAACTTTTTCATTATATCTCTTATGGTGATCTGTGATCTGTGATCTTTGATGTTACTATTGTAATTGTTTGGGGGCGTCACGAACCGTGCCCATATAAGACAGCAAACTTGATCAGTAAATGTGTGTGTTCTGACTGCTACACTGACTGGCTATTCCACCATCTCTCTCCTTCTCCTTGGGCTTCCCTATTCTCTGAGATGCAAAAATGTTGAAATTAGTCCATTTAATAACCCAGCAACCACCTCTTAAGTGTTCAAGTGAAATGAAGAGTTGAACATCTCTCACTAAATCAAAAGCTGGAAATGATCAAGCTTAGGGAGGAAGGTGTGTCGAAAGCCAAGATAGGACAAGAGCTAGGCCTCTTGCACCAGTTAGCTAAGTTGTGAAACGCAAAGGAAAAACTCTTGAAAGAAATTAAAAGTGCTACTCCAGTGAACACACAAATGTTAAGAAGGCAAAACAGCCTTATTGCTGATGTGGAGTAAGTTTTTAGTGGTCTGAATAGAAGATCACACCAGCCACAACATTCTCTTAAGCCAAACCCCAATCTAGAGCAAAGCCCTAATAATTCTCTCCAATTCTGTAAAAGCTGAGAGAGATGAGGAAGCTGCAGAAGAAAAATTTTAAGCTAGCAGGGGTTGGTTTATGAGGTTTAAGGAAAGAAGTTATGTCCATAACATAAGTGCAAGGTGAAGCAGCAAGTTATCCAGACAATCTAACTAAAATAATGAAGGTGGCTGTACTAAACAGCGGATTTTCAGTGTAGATGAAACAGCTTTATATTGGAAAAAGATGCCATCTGGGACTTTCATAGTTAGAGAGAAGTCAATGCCTGGCTTCAAAGCTTCAAAGGACAGGCTGACTCTCGTTAGGGGTTAATGCAGTTGGTGACTTTAACTTGAAACCAGGGCTCATTTACCACTCTGAAAATCCTAGGGCCCTTAAGAATTATGCTAAACCTACTCTCCCTATACTCTGTAAATGGAACAACAAAGCCTAGATGACAGCACATCTGTTTACAACATGGTTTACTGACTATTTTAAGCCCACTGTTGAGACCTACTGCTCAGAAGAAAAGATTCCTTTCAAAATACTACTGCTCATTGACAATGCACCTGGTCAACCAAGAGCTCTGATGGAGACAGACAAAATGTTATTTTCATGCCTGCTAACACAACATCCATTTTGCAGCCCATGGATCAAGGAGTAATTGCAACTTTCAAGTCTTATTACTTAAGAAATACATTTCATAAGGTTATTGCTGCCATAGATAGTGATTCCTCTCATGGATCTGGGCAAAGTCAGTCGAAACCCTTCTGGAAAGGATTTGCCATTCTAGATGCCGTGAAGAACATTTGTGGTTCATGGGAAGAGGTAAAAATATCAACATTAACGGGAGTTTAGAAGTTGATTCCAATCCTAATGGATGATTTTGAGAAATTCAAGCTTCAGTGGAGGAAGTAACTGCAGATGTGGTGGAAATAACAAGAGAACTAGAATTAGAAGTGGAGACTGAAGATGTGACCAAATTGCTGCAATCTCGTGGTAAAACTTTAATGGATAAGGAGTTGCTTCATATGGATGAGCAAAGAAAGCGGTTTCATGAGTTGGAATCTACCCCTGGCGAATATGCTGTGAAGATTGTTGAAATGACAACAAAGGATTTAGAATATGACATAAACTTAGTTGATAAAGCAGCAGCAGGGTTTGAGAGGATTAACTCCAGTTTTGAAAGAAGTTCTACTGTGGGTAAAATGCTGTCAAACAGCATCTTAGGCTACAGAGAAATTGTTCATGAAAGGAAGAGTCAATTGGTGCAGGAAACCTCATTGTTGTCTTATTTTAAGAAATTGCCACAGCCACGCTAACTTTCAGCAACCACCACTGTGAGCATCTATCAACATTGAGGCAAGATCCTCCACCAGTAAAAAGATTATCATTCCTTGAAGACTCAGATAATGGTTAGCATTTATTAGCAGTATTTTTTAATTAAGGTGTGTACATTGTTTTTTTTTAGAGATAATGCTATTGTACACTTAATGTAACTTTTAAGCATAAATATAACTTTTATATGCACTGGAAAACCAAAAAATTCACGTGGCTTGCTCTATTGCAATATTCGCTTTATTGCAGTGTTCTGGAACCAAACCTGCAATGTCTCTGAGGTATGCCTACATTATAATATAAAGTCAGTACAACCTTTGTTAAATGATTAGGGGATAAGAGAGAGAAGAAAAACAAAGATATTTACTTTATATGTGTATATATATATATACACACACAAACATATTCATAACAAAATAAGAAGGAAATACTCATGACAATTATAGTCCTCATTTCTGTAACTAGTCACATTGTCATAGCTGGTATTTGTAAATATTTTCTTCCACTACCCATTTTGTATTACCTTTGCATTCAGCAGGCAACTAAATGATCATGGTTCTTTACCTGGTGCAGTGACTCAAACCTTCACTCCTGAAGTGTCTGGGCAAATGAATTGGGTTGTTGTAGTTTTCCATTGATTTTAATAACAGGGTGTGATAATACTGAGAGGTGCTCTTGGGATCTCTTGTATTCCACGTGTACTCTTCTTTACATCGATCGTGGAGTAGCTGTCCAATTTTCCTTTGGTCCACTCATTCTGGCATCACAGTAACTCCCTTCTTTGCCTCTTGATTTGGAGGCATAAGTAGTCCAAAATGTCTGGGTCGCAGTTTTAACTTCCAGTTTAGTGAAATCATTATTATGTCTCCTGGTGGAAGCATTCTTTCCTTTGGAACTAAGACCTCTAGGCCACAGCATAAGGTCATGGAGATGGGCAAGCAAAAGTTTTGCATGTGGGTCACTAGGGCTAATAGTGAGTGGTGTCACTTCCATTTCCACCCCTTGATTCCTGGATCCCTGAATCTGGGCTATGGGAAAAACAGCACCATATATTGGATGCTGATTCAGAGCATATACTGCCTCGTGGAGAATCTTGCTCCAGCCCTGCAAGGTAATGCCACGTGGCTGGTGCTTTAACTGAGTTTTCAAAAGGCCATTCCACCATACTGTTAAGCCATCTACTTCAGGATGGTAAGACCAGTGAATTCCATGAGCATGGGCCCATTGCACCACTTCATTTGCATGAAGTGAATTCCCTAGATCAAAAGCAATGCTGTGTGTAATACCATGAGGGTGACTAAGGCATTCTGTAAGTCCACATGTGGTCGTTTTGGCAGAAGCATTTTGTGCAGGGAAGGCAAATCCATATCCAGAGTACGTGTCTATTCCAGTAAGAACAAATGCTGTTCCTTCCATTATGAAAGTGGGTCCAGTATAATCAGTCTGCTCCCAGGGTGACCACCCCAAGGAATGGTGCCATTTAGGGGACTCAGTGTTGGTCCCTGCTGCTGGCAGATTGGGCACTTAGCAATGACTGTAGCCAGGCTGGCCTTGGTGAGTGAAAGTCCGTGTTGCTGAACCCATCCATAACCTCCATCCTTGCCACCATGGACACTTTGTTTGTGAGCCCATTGGGCTGTGACAGAGGTGACTAGGGAAAGAGGTTGACTGATAAAATCCACAGAATGGATCATCCTATCTACTTGATTATTCAAAACCTCCTCTGCAAAGGTCACCCTTTGGTGGGCATTGACATGGGACACAGAAATCTTAACGTTTTTCACTCATTCAGAGAGGTCTGTCTACATATGTCTTTCCCAGAGTTTCCTGTCACCAATTTTCCAATCATGTTCCTTCCAGGTCCCTGACTATGTAGCCAAACCATTGACCACAGCCCCTGAATTGGTATATAATCACATCTGGCCGTTTTTCCTTCCAAGCAAAATGAACAACCTGGTGCACTGCTCGAAATTCTGCCCACAGGGAGGATTTTTCTTCACAACTGTCCGTCAGGGATGTGCCAGAAAGAGGCTGTAGTGCTGCAGCTATTCACTTTCAGGTGGTGCCTGTGCCTGCATATCATGCAGAACCATGTAAACCAGGTCTGTTTTCTCTTCCTCCATCTGCTGAGGGACTTTCGCATGAGGCTATAGGTAAAGGCTGGGAGAGAGAAGGTAATGTGGCAGGGGTAGGGACCAGGGGCATTTGGGCCACATCTTCATGTAACTTACTTGTGCCTTCAGGACCTCCTCGGGACCAGTCTCACATACACCACTTCATTTGATGACAGAGTGCTGCTGTGCATGCCTAATTTGATGGCTTGATGAGTCAAATGACACTCAGTTCATGATAAGCAGCTCAGATCGCATGGTAACTTGATGACCTTATGGTTAAGCATTTCATCTCTGTTGAGGCCCGGTACCAGGCCAAGAGCTGTTTCTTAAAAGGAGAGCAGTTATCTTTAGAGGATGGCGGGGCTTCACTCCAAGTGCCTAATGGCCTGTGCTGCACTTCTCCTGTAGGGACTTGCCAGTTTCCAAGCAGCATCCTGTCTGCACTGACACTTCAAACACCATTGAATCTGCTGCATCATATCGCGCGTGCCATAGCAGCTTACATGGCAGCTTGGACCTATTGCAGAGTCCTCTCTTGTTCTGGGTCCCACTCAAAACTAGCAGCTTTTCAGGTCATTCAGTAAATGGGCCAGAGTAACACACTGAAAGGAGGAATGTGAAAGGAGGAAAGCCAAAGAAGCCCACTAGTCATTGTCTCTCTAGGCATTGTGCGTGTTTTTTTTTTCTTTTTTTTTTAATTGGAGGCAGGACAAGATGCAACAGCTTACCTTTCATCTTAGAAGGAACAGCTCAACATGCTTCACACCACTGGACCCATAGAAATTTTACTGAAGTTAAAGGCCCCATGGGGCCAGCCCAGTGGTGCAGTGGTTAAGTTCACACGTTCCGCTTCTCGGTGGCCCAGGGTTCGCAGGTTCTAATCCCAGGTGCGGACATGGCACTGCTTGGCGAGTCATGCTGTGGTAGGTGTCCCACATATAAAGTAGAGGAAGATGGGCACAGACGTTAGCTCGGGGCCAGTCTTCCTCAGCAAAAAGAGGAGGATTGGTGGCAGATGTTAGCTCAGGGGTAATCTTCCTCAAAAAAAATAAAATTACAGTGGCCTCAATGGGGCTCTTTAAAAAATAAATAAATAAATAAAGGCCCCTGAATTTTTGTCAGATTTATTTACCACCTCTTGACATGTAAATGTCTTACCAGTAAGTCTGTGTAGAGTAGCTGTTAACTTCTTTCTCACTAGGTCCAATCAGTGTAATGTCATCAGTGTAATGGACCAGTGTAATATCTTGTGAAAGAGAAAGGCAATCAAGATCCCTCATCACTATATATAAACTAATGCTTGTCTTGCAATAAAGCTTCATGTTAAACATTTTGGAATAGTTGCCGTTGTATAAGGAGGGGGGATGAAAGTGGGAAACGAGGATGAAATAAAAAGAATTTAAAATATACAGATAGATGGGGCTGGCCCCGTGGCCGAGTGGTTAAGTTCGTGCGCTCTGCTGCAGGCAGCCCAGTGTTTCGTTGGTTCGAATCCTGGGCGCGGACATGGCACTGCTCGTCAGACCACGCTGAGGCAGCGTCCCACATGCGGTGGCTTCCAGAGGAGAAAGTATAAGGCAATTATCACAATTCCTACAAAAATTTAAGTAAGTAAAATTGCAAATTCTTTTTGCTCATACGGAAGAGTGGAATAAAAATAAATATTCAAAAACCTAGATCTTTTTTAAAGAAATCTATATTTTGTATAATGAAGAGTACTTTTCAGTGTTTCGTCGGTTCGAATCTTGCTAGCGGACATGGCACTGCTCGTCAGACCACGCTGAGGCAGCGTCCCACATGCCACAACTAGAAGAACCCACAACGAAGAATATACAACTATGTACTGGGGGGCTTTGGGGAGAAAAAGGAAATAATAAAATCTTTAAAAAAAAAAAAATTTAAAAAAAAATTAAAAAAAAAAATACAGATAGAATGGTTAGAATAAATTGAGGAAGTCTCTGAGAAACTAGAATCAAAAGACCAAAAATATGGACTGTGGATAAGAAAGGTAGAGAACTGTCAGTCTGGGAGGCCCAACTTTCAAATACAGGGAGTTCCAGAAAAAGAAAATTGAGAGGAAGTAATTCAAACAGATATTTCAAGAAAGTTTCTCAAAAATAAAGAACATGAATTTGCAAGTTAGAAGGGCCCACCAAGCATTCATGACAGTAGATGGTAAAAGACCCCAATTGTGGTATATCATGATGAAATTTCAGGACATCCAGGGATAAAAAGAAAAATCGAAAAGCTTTGGGGGAGGGAGGGAGTCACATACCAATGATCTGGAGTTGGAATATCATTGAACTTCTCAAAAACAAACCTGAAAGACATTTGAGCAGTCTTTTCACATTTATGAGGAAAAATGATTTCTATCGTAGAATTCATTACTTAGGCACACTGTCAGTCAAGTGTGAAGTAGAATAAAGTATAATACCCTTGAAATATATGAAGAAAAATATTAAGTCAAAAAGTACAGACAAATGGACAAGTTCACAGTCATAATTGTACCTCACAAACTTAGTAAGGCTATAGATGATTAAACAATACGATTGACAAGCTTGATTTAAAAGATATAGAACCCTGTGTGTACACACATGAGTAGAGCTTGTAATTTTCAAGCATACAGAATTCAAGTTACAAAAGTTTGTATTAAGTCACAGTGGAAATTTCATCAGATTTCGTGGAATCACTGTCATTTAGAGCATATTCTTGGATCTCAAATGAGAAATCAGCAACAGTGAGTTTTAAAAATTACATTTTCAAACTAAATGTAGATAACTTGAGAGATAGAAAGTCATATTAGAAATTACAAAATGTGAGAACTCTAACACAGAAACACTACATATCAGAACTTGCAGGTTGCGGCTGATATGGTGAGCAGACATTTGTTGACTTAAAAATACTGATTTTTTAAAAAAGGATTGAATTTAAACTGATTAAGTTTTCAACTTTTGGAGCTAGGAAAACAACAAAAGAATAAAACCAAAGACAAAAGCAATAAAAGTAAGTATAAAGTAGAAATTAATGAAATAAAAGACAAATAATGAGATCAATCTAAAGACCAGTAGACAAACTTCTAATGAGTGATTAAAGAAAAAAGATACAAATAAGCAATATTAAGACAGAAAGGAATATAACCACAGATAGAATAAAAATTTTAAGAATCCTAAGATAATGCTATGAATATGCAAATAAATTTGAATCTTAGATGACATGAGCAGTTTTTTACAAAACTGTCATTTGCCAAAATTAACCTTAGAAATAGTTAATGCTAATAAATTAATCACTAATAAATGCTAAGTAGAAAACAAAAAACAAATTCCCCTGTAGCAACTTCTCTACCAAAAGTACACCAGACCTCCAAATTTTATAGTTACAAAGAGAAAAAGAATTATTCCTTTTACAAAACTAATTCAACAAATATTTTTAGAGTCTATATACATTAGTAAAATAATACAGAAATATTTGATACTCAAAGCAGCCAGTGACAGAAGAAAAGACGTAACTAATCTTATGAATAGGGATGCAAAAATCTTAAAACATTAGCAAATTAAACCCACTTTATATTGACAAAAAAATACATCACAGTCAGGTGGGGTCAATCCCAGAAATGCAAAGTTGGTTTAATACAGGAAAACCTGTTAATGTAACCTGTGACTTCGAACAGATTAAAGGAGTAAAAGTATTCATATTCATTGAGCAGATATTGAGCATCCACCATCTACGAGGAACTAGGTATTAATGGTGTAGTGGTGTACAAACCAGTCCTGTTTTCATGGAACTTACAGTCTAGTATAAGACAAATGATAAATAATGTTAGATGCTGTGAAGAAGCAAAAACCAGATAAAGGGGACAGAGAGTGAATTACTAATAATCACTCACACATTAAATATAAACCCTCAGTCTCTTCTTTCCATTTCTCTTCTACTTCAGTCACTTTGGCATTTACATTTCCTTAAGCACGATTTGAAGACCTCTGCTGTAAAATAATCAGATAAATAAATACTCCTTTACAGAAAATATGGTGACAACTGCTGAAATTGATTTATTGGCCAGCAAGGTCTATCGTGTAACAACTCAGTCTTTACCAGTTGAAGTTTAAAAGTTTGAAGTTCATGTCTAGAGGTGATAATATAAATGCATGGAATAAATACAAATGTATGGAAGTTGGGTTTCTTAGTAAAAATTTGAAATTCAATATGTATCTTTTTTTTAACTTAGAACAATTTTACTATTATCTCTCATAGATTAAAGGAAAAAATAAAGAAAAAAGTCATTAGTTAAATATTGTAGCACACTATCTTTGGCGTAGCTCTAAAGTTGTCATGAACATATATTTGGGAGTTAAGTTTAATTTGAAAAGTGATAATTAAGCAAAAGTCATATAAATTAACTTTACATAGAAAGACCTGTTCTTAGTCTCAGATAAGCAGTCTCACAAATGCATCTCTATCAGTCATTACTGGGGTGAACTATACCTTTAAAAAAGTGTTATGTACTCCCAAAACCAGCCCTAAGGCATGTCTATCAGGGTTCCATAGTATAGCACTACATTTAAAGGACAACATTTATTTCAGAAAAATCTGAACTCTTTAGTTGGATTTTGGGAGATCTTCTTGGACGTGTCTCTTGGTTCCCTTTTTTTAATCCCTACAAAAGAACTACTCTCATGTCTTGACTTCGTTAAAATACTACTTTAATTAGGAGCTTCTGCTAAAAATGCTTCTTACAGTAATTTTTATGTTTATGTTTTAAATAACTTCAAAAGCAGATTTGTATAAAATATTTTAGATCTATTCTGTCAGACTGCTAGTTTACCTCTAGATTTCCTCCCCTGTAAAATAATAGTTTATATTTTCCAAGATGCCTCTGAGACAACTAGTCAAGAATTGAGCAACTTCCCAAGACGTGTGTGCACAGAAAGGTCTTTGACTTTGCCTAGCCCAGAGGTTTCACATCTGCAGCCAGCAGACTGATCTGGTCATTAGAATGTTTCATTTGTTCTGCACAGTGTTCCTAAAAAACAAATTCACTTGGTTTCCAACATTTTAAATGTTGAGATTTCACATAATCTTGATTCCCAGGTTCCTTTAACATTACAGATCTTCTAATATCACTGGCTTGAATTCCAACATGGCAACAGTTGGCCAGGGTTTAGCACTGGGTAAGGATTGCATGAGCCCTAAATGTTCCAGTTCTTTGCATCACTCACCATTTCTTAATGATTCACTTCACTCACTTTCTTTACTTGTGACCTTTGTAGGCATTTAAGTGTGTGACCTTTGCTAACTTACTGACTCATATGCAGAGCATTTTTTAAAATTTTGTTCTAATTAATTATGGTATAGGAAACTAACACTAATTAGGATAAATTAAGTGCTTTTTTAAAAAGCCTCAATTTGGGGCTAACGTTGCCATCTCTCTTTCTCTGAACTGAACTATGTCTTTAGGAAAATCTGTCTGTGTGTCTATATCTGTCTATATATATGGAGACATGGATATGTATATATCAAGTCTTTATTGACTTGCTCAAAGCATTTGATATGGATCCTCTTGAAGTCTGGTAGTTTGTATCAGAAGAATGTTGATGAATTCAGTGAAGTTTAAGGTCCTAATTTTTTTAAGTGATGATATGATTATTAGAATTAATTTCTCACGTCTCTATCACTAAAAGACATTTATTTAACCTCTTTCCGTGTCATTCGGCTGGGCAGCTGGGGTAGTTGTTGATACTGCTTACTAAATATTTTTGGCTCTCCATCTGGTGCTTCCTGACCCCTCTGTCATTGGGCCATTCTGGCCAAAGAGTTGTGAATGGAAATGAGTGTGTCACTTCTAGGCCAACCATTTAATTGCCAGTATGAGACCTTTCAGAGTTCTCTTTCTTTCTGCTGCTGCCACTAGCAGTGTTTCAGAGAGTGGCTGCTGCTTAAGTCTGAGTTCCAGAGAAGGATTATACAGAGCAGTGCTCTTCACCAACTAGTGATAGTCACATAAAGTGAGCAAGAAATAAATCTTAGTTGGTTTAAGCTAGAGATTTTTGGAGTTGTTCATTATGGCAACTTAACCTAGCCTGTCTGACTGATACTACGTTGTAGCAATAAAGTGAAGAAAGAATGATGTAATTAACTAATTAATTAAAGCAGTTAATTAAACGCAGCTATGTTAAATAAAATCTGTAACCTGCAAGCTATTAGAAGAGTGTTTTTAGTCTTTAGGGTAACTGTTATTTGTAAGATGTGTCATCAAAGGCCTTAATTCTTAGAAATTGCAACTCTGTTTGAGAGTACACACAGAAGATATGCCAGAGATCACAGAACATTTTGTAGAGTCAGCACAGTATTATGTACATAAAAATAATCATGATGATCAAGGCTTATCATGGAGAACCCTGCTTGTTATCAGAGGTGTGTGTGTGTGTTTACATTTTCTCCAGGGTATCATGGAGCTGAAAGTTTTTAAGCAACTTTGCTAGATAGATTATAGATATTTGTGACATAACACATAATTTTGCAATGTAATTTTAGAGCTGAGGGAACCCTTAGTTATCATGTAATATGACACCCTTATTTTATAGATGTTATATGTTATAAAAGATGAAATAAAAAACATGTTTTAATTACCTACTTTGTACCTTGTTTTTAAGTTTTAAAATACCATTTTGATTTCTCCTTCCCAGGTGATATTTTTCTTAGCTCTCTTTGCTGATTTTTGTTTTCATTTTGCTTCCTCATTTTCCCCCTTCATTATGTTTAATCCTCACAATAATTCTAAGAGTGGATATTTTTCTGCCATTTTACAGTTGTGGAGACTAAGGCTTAGTGAGGCAAATTACCAACTTTTTAACTTAAATGTAAAATTCCAGCAAATGTGCCAGTTTGTAAATTCATCACCATTTTGTTCAAAATAGCAATCAAAACCATAAATCCAGCTTTGGGCTTATCTTTATGCTCTAGTAGAAGATGCTATATTTTTTTCAAAGTCAGACAATACCTTTGAAAATTTTTGTACTACAAGCCCAAAATACTAAGTGTAATGAAAACTGTGAAACTTTTGAAATAAAGTTACAACTTTTAGTTATGTCCTTCATAAGTTAGGAACTATTTATAGACACTTTGTTTTAAACAATTTGTTAAACTAATGCCCTTATGATTTGATTATACGTTTCACTTAAGTTTTTGTAACTGGTTTATTTCAGAGCCATGTAAATCAGCTATTTAAGAACAGTGGTGGAAATCATATTTTTATTGAATTCTGCTGTCTGTTAGCCTTAAAGCAGAACACCTCCTATAAAATCAACTAGTGATTATTCTTGACAAAAATGTGTAAATAGAATTATCATTTAATAATTAGCTCATTAGCTTTCCTATAGTAGCAACATATCTGCAGCATTTTAAACTTGAGACAATTTCATATTGAGCTAACTTAACAACAATGTGTTTGTTTTTATTTTCTATACTGAAAGAGGTTTGAAGGCAGGGAGGGAAATCATTGTATTTGAAGCCAGTGTAAAGTCTTTGGACTAATTGTTTTAGTTTTGTTACAGTTATTAAACAGCTTTGGTATGCCTGTTGCTATGATAATCCCTCTTGAAGGAGGATCCAAGGCAAGAATTATACATATGTGTGTATATGTATTATTTGCACTTAGTATTTATGTAAGATAGGTCCTTCTTTCTTTTCTCCTAGTAGATACAAACAAGGCTAAATGTTACATTATTTATGGTAGGCAGCCATCCTAGGTCCTTGAAGGGAAATGACTTGAGACAAAACTTCTTGTCATGTGAGGTAAGTTTTCCTATTGTTTAAGCCAGTTTGAGTCAGATTTAAGTTACTCACATCCAAAAGCATGTTCAATTCTGAAAAAGCTCCACAGTTCATGACACACAACCAGGAGTAAAAGCCATGAGACTAGAGAAGTAATAATCTGAAATTCAAAAGGAATTAAACAAAGCAGAGTGATGTGAAGAATTGGGAAAAATAAGAATCAAAACTTAATCGATGAGGTAAACTTTTTTTACAGAAAAATTTTTTTTAAGATTTTATTTCCTTTTTCTCCTCAAACATAGTTGTATATGCTTAGTTGTGGGTCCTTCTAGTTGTGGTATGTGGGACGTAATCTCAGCCTGGCCTGCCACGTCCATGCTCAGGATCCGAACCGGCGAAACCCTGGGCCACCGCAGCACAGCGCGGGAACTTAACCATTTGGCCCGGGGCCGGCCCCAGCTTATCTTCTTGATTCGGACTTAAGAGGCTAAAATTTTGATTAGCCATAGTTAAGTCTCCAGGGTAAAATAACTATTAATTAAGGATAAGAGTTGAAAACTTATATTCATAATTGTCATTTAAATTTATTAACCAATCATGTGAAATATAGCTGGTTTCTAATGTGGCTATTGTTAGAGATCTTTTGGCAAATGAGTAAACCACTCAGAGCACGATGATAAAAAGAAGTATTTTAACTATTTGGAATAAAGCTGCCCCAGCAATCTCATTTATGTTAAAGCTAAGAAACAGAAGCAATAAAGACTTCTAAGCAGGGGTCAGCCCCATGGCTGAGTGGTTAAGTTCACCTGCTCTGCTTCGGTGGCCCAGGGTTTTTTGCCAGTTCGGATCCTGGGCACGGACATGGCACCACTCATCAGGCCATGCTGAGGTGGTGCGCCACATAGCACAGCCAGAAGGACCTACAGCTAAAATATACATCTATGTACTGGCGGGGCTTTGTGGGAAAGAAGAACAAAAAAGATTGGCAACAGATGTTAGCTCAGGTGCCAATCTTTAAAAAAAAAAATTACTACTTAAAAAACAAGACTTCTAAGCAGCATGACATAGTCCTGAAACTCATGTACTCAGAAAAGTCTGTTAAGCTCCTATTTAGTGCCTGTTTACCCTTACTTTAAAAACAGATATGTCTATGGACAAAGAGAACAGATTAGTGGTTACCAGAGAGGAAGGGGGTTGGGGAGTGGGCAAAAGGGATAAAGGGGCACGTATATATGGTGACAGGCAAAAAAAGAAAAAAAAAAGGAAAAAGTGTATAAACTGCAGGAGTAATACAAGAAACCCAGCAGTTTAGGACAACTTATTCTAGAAAATAGCTTTGTTATTCTAGAAAATAGTTTGATGCTTGAAGGGTATAAAACCCTCCGCTATCTTGAAAAAGTAGCTATGAAAACACTTTCTTTGAGAGCCACAGATAAGAATGACACAGTAAAGCTTTAGCTATTTGTACATAGGGATTGGACCAGAATCTTTCTTGAGGTCTCATCTATTTATGAATTTATAAAAATGTACTATTTTTCTCTGTGTAAATCATCCAGTACCTATTTTGTTTTTCTTTTCTTTTTATTAAGATTTGCACCTGAGCTAACATCTGTTGCCAATCTTCTTTTTGTTCCTCCTTCTTATCCCCAAAGCCCCCCAGTACATGGTTGTATACTGTAGTTGTGGGCCCTTCTAGTTGTGGCATGTGGGATGCCGCCTCAGCATGGCCTGATGAGCGGTGCCACGTCCGAGCCCGAAATCCGAACCGGCAAAACCCTGGGCTGCCGAAGTAGAGCAGGTGAACTTAACCACTCGGCCACGGAGCTGGCCCCCAGTACCTATTTTAAATCTTGCCAAGTTTTCCTCCCTCTCCCCCTGCCTCAATCCGTGAAAACTGATTTAATCTTAACCCAACACAGACATCGTAAAAGTCAACCAGTGATGTTGATAGAAGTTATTTCCCAAATCTCCAGTTAATTTTTAATTTTTACATTTTAATATTTTGAACTCTGGATGATCTTGACATCACTGGGTATATTTTATTATGGTAGGGTTTTCCCTTACACATCTAAGAATCAAGAAGGGAAATACATTCTGTGAAGAATTGCTTGACATTACCCATATTGTTGGTCAGTTCTGTTAATGCCTTAAATTTAAGTTTATTAAGAGTTTCTTATGTGAATATTGAATGAATCCCTTTAATTTTGTAGGTGTTAGTACTTTTTCTAGACTAGGAACTCTTTTGTAAGGAGTATAGTTAAATTTTTAGTAAAACCCAAAAGTACTTCCGGTTAGTTCAGGCTTTTGCATTTCATGTAACCTGTATTTTTCAGCAAATACTCATGCTCTAGAACATTGTTATTGACATCAGTCTGTGGGTATATCACATGAAAACCTGGATAGTTCGTAATTTTTTTTTATCCTCTTCAGCTCTAATATGAAGAGTTTTTTCCTTTGGTTTCAGTTAATCATTTATATGACCCAAGGCAATAATAGAAAAAAATAATATTTTGGCGCCATCTGCTGTTCTTTAATGTGATATTTCATCTACTTTGGTAAAACTTATAGGTAGATTCGAATATATGTATATTTTCTATTTACCCATATAAAACACAAAAATAATGGAGTGGTTTTTTTAATCTCCCAGAGCTGCCTTTATAATTCTTTATTTCCAACTACTAAGGCCATCTCCTTATAATTTTGGTGGTCAGAAATAGGCTTGTCTAGAAAATATTTCTGTACTCTTACCTCTGCCACTTTTGCATATTCATTCAGTCTCTCCGAGTTCCTGAAGACTTCCTTCTCTAGATTCCTCTGTGTTCCCATGAAAGCTCCTGAGTAAGACAGGTTCATTGGACTGCTCACTTACCTTTGCTCGTGTTTTCTATGTCCTTTCTGCTTTCTGAACACCTGGTTTTTCATCTTTCATAGTCTTATATTTCATATCTTATTGTCAAGCTCTACCTCTGTCCGTTCTGTGAAATATTCCCCTGTGATTTTGAACATTTATTTTTATTGTTTTTCTATAGCTTCTTTTATATAAGTCATTTGTACTACAGAGATAGCATTTTATTTTATGTAGTCATGTCGCTTAACAATAGGGATACATTCTGAGAAATGCATCATTTGGTGACTTCATCGTTGTGTGAACATCATAGAGTATACTTACACAAACCGAACTGGTATAGCCTTCTACACATCTAAGCTCTGTGGTGCTAATCTTAGAGGACCATCACTTCCTCTACTTTGCTTCGCCAGTCAACACTCTTATTTTTGTGTCGTCCAGAAATTTATTGAAATCTCATGTACGGATGGCTTTATCCTGTTGTCTTTGTTGTAGGGGTTTATATCTTTTTATTTCCTTACTAATAATGTAAAGGAGTCTTGGGCATAAAATGAGCCTACCTACCCTGCCGTTTTCCTCAAGGTTATTTTTTTTAAGTTTGAAGTTGAAATATATTAAGAAAGTAACTTGAACATTAAATCCCTAAGAATGATATTATAGTGATTTCACTGTACCAGAAAGTGCTTCCTGATTTCACGTTTTTTATAGATGATATTTTGTATACATGTAGCTTTCCAGTGGATAATGGCAAAAACATTAACAGGAAAGAGTGACTGAGCCATAATGTTTGGGGGCCTTTTTCCCCCCCTGTTGTTACTGCTACCACCCTAATCCTGGGCTTTCTGGTTTGTTGCTGTTATTGAAGGAGTCTTTTTATTGTGCCCTAGTTTCTTTATAACGTTGCTGCCTAAGCCACTTTTAACAAAAGGTTTAATAAATGCTATGGCACTAATTGAAAATTTTATATGATTTTTTTACAGAATAAAGACCAAACCCTTTACCTTGGTATTTAAGGACTTTTCTTTGTTTGGCCCCAGTGGTTCTCTAAGTGTGATACCTGGCCCAGCAGCAGCAGCATCTCTGGAAACTTGTTAGCAATGTAAATTATCACTCCCCCTCCCCCTTTCTGACTCAGAAACACTGGGGGTGTAGCTCCGCAGTGTGTTTTAACAAAATCTCCACATGATTCTGGTGCGTGCGGAAGTTTGAGGACTGCTGATCTGGTCCATCCCTCTCATTTTGTAGGCACAGAATTGAGGTATGGACAGGTTAATTGGCTTGTACAAAGTCATACAACTAGGTAGGATTTTCTTTCTAATACTATACACTTGATTTGACTTTTTACAATTTGCAGTTAGAAAGCAATCTGAGATGGGAAAGTTGGGAATATAAAGAATGTGGGACTTGACAGAACACTGAGTTAATAAACCTTATGTAAGTAGAGAGAAAAGAGATGGCTATTGTAAGCATGAAGAACACAGTTAATAAAGGCATGGAGATATAGATATATCCTGGGAACAGGATAGACAAGTTGGACGAATGGTCAGTAAGTCTTCTTTATAGGAGTGTAGAGATAATATATGTAAAATAATGATGACAGTGCCTGGCACATTGATAAAATGTCAGCTGCATGTTGTTGTTGTTGTTGGTTGTGTTGTTGATTTTATTGGGGAAGCAGTGTGGAATAGAAGTTAAGACTGGGTTCCTAAATCAAATCCCAGCCCTGCCACTTACTAGCTGTTTGACTTCTAGAAAGTTAATCTCTCTAAACATCAGTTTACTCATTTGTAAAATGGGATTAATAGTGTCAACCTTATAGGGTGGTAGTAATGATTAAATGAGATAATATTTGTTGATTCTGTGCCTGCTTCATAATAGGTGCTTTAATAAATGTCTAACTATTATTTGGTAACTATCATTGCTTCCTAGCTTGATAAGTCATTTTATTTGAATGACGTAAAGCTAATGTCAAAAATCTCTCTGTCCTGAAAGAGTAAATTTTTGTCATGATTGAAAGAGTTCACAAATATGGCTAGGAAGAAAAATGGAAACTTTAATAGGAAGGAACTGGTTAAATAAATTTAACAACAAGATACTGATTAAATAAATCATGAAACATTTATATTCTGTAGCCATTGAAAATCATATTTCAGGAAAAAATTCATGACCTGTATCATGAACATATTTCATATTCATGATATAGTGAAAATGATAAAGCAAGGTACAGAGCAGTGCATACAGTGTTTCGATTAAATTATATAATTTGTGTAGAAAAAAATGAAGAATATTCTAAAAGATTGATGGTAATAAACTCAGAGTGACAGGATTTTGAGTGGCTTTTTTTCCTCTAGTGTTTTTCTTTATTCAAATTTTCTAAGTGAGCATATTTTTGTAATTAGAAAAAAATTAATGTGACATACTTTGAATTGTGGCAGGATAGTTGGAATAATTTTATAACCTCCTAAAATGACTACTGATATGTTAAAGAGGACAGTATTCATTTTTATTTGTGGTCAGTCCTTGGCATTTGTGAATTTCACACTTCATTTTTTGCTATTCAAGAAGTATTCTAAACACTCATCATGAGTAGTATTTTGTGATAGGGATCATTATTTCTATTGCATTGAGTATTTTTTTTTTGACGATTGAGTTGGGTAATATAAAAAAAGACCTCTAGCTGAAATTTGAAATATATTTTGGGTGCACCTTGCCTAACTTTCAGCATCCCATCTCAGTTATGATAATAGCTAACATTGGAGTGTTGTCTCTGCCAGGTGCTGTGTTAAGTATTAATTTTCACAACAATTTTATGAGGTAGGCACCATTATTTTTTTCCTGTGCATAATCCTGCTTTTATTCTTGGGGAGAAGAAAAGTCATGAAATTAGAGAAGACTGGCACAATTTCCTTTTTCAATCAACTTAGATTCCAAAGAAAGTGTTCCTTCTAAAGCCCAGAAGTAACCAGCAATAGGCTAAGATAATAATGACACAGAAGGTAGATACAAGTGGAAAACAGTATTCTATACATGGATTACCTCAAAGATGCAGAAAGTATTGAAATATGTTTCTTATGTGAAATGTGATGGCCCCCTCTTTAGTTGGGAATGTGTGATATTTTTATTCCAGGTGTACATCATTATATATTTCGGTTTCTTTGTAGGTTACATCATGTTCGCTCCCCAAAGACTAATTACAATCCATCACCACAGACATGGGTAGGCACCATTATTATCCCCATTTTATAGATGTACTGAAAATCAGACAGGTTAAGGAACTTGTCCAAGATTGCACAGCAACTAAGCCAAGATTCTAACCAAGATCTGGACAGTCTTTCCAGAGTTCTTGTGCTATACCATCTCCAAATATTAATATTCACAAATACAAAAACATCTAAGGCGATACCCATTATGAAAATAAAGGGTCCGATACAGATGTTGTGGTGTTTTTGTATAAAATGTTAACTCATTAAAACTTTGAATAAAATAAGACATGAAAAAGTATGATTTGATTTTTTTTTTAATTCTTTAAATTTCCAAAAGTATATGTTCCATTTCATGGTATTCTTTTATATGCTAATATACTCCTAGTAATAAGTATGTCCAATAGTATTTAGCAAGACTAATTTGTATTTAGATAGCACAGTGGTTGTGAGTGCAGGGCTCTGGTGTTACACTGAATTCAAATTCTACCTCAGCTCCTTCATACAGTGTATGACCTTGGGCAAGGTGCTTCACCTTTATGCCTAGTTTCCTCATCTATAAAATAAGAATAATATGTTCCTCATAGAGTTGACACAAGGATTCAATGAAGTAATACATATATAAAACACTTTAAACAGTAGTGCCTGCACATGTAAGTTTTCAGTGTTAGATATGCTAGTAGTATATCCAGTTACTATCATTATTATCATCATCGTCATTCTTATTGATTATATGATAAACTTTTTTGAGACATTCACATTATTTCTAGTGAAAATAAATAAGTAAAAACATGGTACTTGAAGTTCATTGACTGAAAAAGTATTTTGCCACCACTTAGTATTTTCTAAGTTTCAACGTTTCACTGAACTTTAATGGGCCTCAGGTGCCCCATCAGTAGAACGGGCTAATAGTAGCTTTCCTCTCAGGTGATCTTTTGATCTGTAAAACATTACTAGAAATCATACAGTCCCAGAAATTATGGTCTAAGTATGGAACTGTGAAAGAAAGGGAACTGACGATGCTCAGCACCACCTTTCTTTCTTGTGAGGTCTATTTTCCTTCTTTCAATAAAGTAGTTTCTTGGGTGAATTCACAACAAAGGTTAAACATTTAATGCTTGTAAGAATACAATAGCCTTAGTCTCATTTTGATCGTCATACTTTACTCTCTTGGTCTTGGCTCTTCCTTCCCCGTAAAACTAAATTAATACAAGGCATTTTTAAAAATTTCTAAATTTAATGTGAATATAAAATTAGGGACGGGCTAAATTGTTTTCTTTTAAGCTGAGTGCATATTATGATTTATGTGTCCTATTTTATACTTTTCTAACACCTTGTTTGTGCCTTTAGTATGGCACTTAGTATATTGCTTCAATTATTTGTTTACATGTCTAGCTTCCCTACTAGATCAAGTCCCTCTGTGACAGATCTTTATAGTCATAGTGACTACCAAATACTAGATGAAAATGAACAGCTTTTAATTGCTACCTTATGTGAATCTTAGGTTACCCTAGAATTTGGTTTGTCTTAATTGTTGATTTGGGGCCGTGGTCAATCTGATCTTGAATTGATACACTTGATACTCTGATGTATTAGCTTCTACTCTGAATGTAACGCTACTTTTGAATTACATTGTTGTCCAAATGAACTTAAAAATACTTAAAATTTATGAAAGTTACTAGCTTTAAAAATAATTTTTCTAGGGGCCTGCCCCGTGGCCGAGGGGTTAAGTTCGAGTACTCCGCTTCGGTGGCCCAGGGTTTCCCTGGTTCGGATCCTGGGCGCAGACATGGCACCACTCATCAGGCCATGCTGAGGCCGCATCCCAAATGGCACAACCACAGGGATGTACAGTTAGAATATACAACTATGAACTGGGGGGGCTTTGGGGAGAAGAAGAAGGAAAAAGAAAAAGATTGGCAACAGTTGTTAGTTCAGGTGCCAACTTTTTTTTTTTTAAAAAAAAACAATTTTTCTTGTTTGGTAAAATAGAAAAGAATGATTATATTTTGTGAATTTTGTCATTTTAGGAAATACTGAAAATGCAAAACTGGAGGTAAAAATAGGAGAATAGAAGAATTCTAAAATGTTCCATTTTGGAGTGAGGCTATTATACACTTCTCTTTTCCCTGAAAGCAATGGGAGAAAATGTCTTAGGAGAAAAGAATGTGATATGTAATAGGAAAGAATGAAAATAAAGCTAAACTATTCCGAAAGAATATTAATCCTTGAATTAGTAGTTGTCAGTTGGAGATTTTTAAAAATTTTTCATCAAGCTAGAGTTATGAATTCTTGTCAATTCTGGGACCCACAGACTTTTTTATATATAGTATTGGTAATTTTGGCATCAGTAGGTAACAGTCCACTTTACATTACATGGCTATTTCTCAAGAGTTGGATGGCACATCTACCATGGAACATCAATAGTATGCCATATGTAAATAATGATAGCTAATCTATTCTTTCTGACTCTCCACTCCTACTGTAGTGTATTTTCAGAGTGACAGAATTCTCTAATTCTTTATTTCCAACTCAAATCACTCACTAGAGCTTGAGTTCATATATTTAGTTTTGTTGAGAATCTCCACTTGAGTGTCCCACAGATACCTCAGAACTCAAAATCCAAACCTGAGTTCATCTTTTTTTCCTTCTCCCCATCCCTGTCTTACCTACAAAGGTCCCTCCCTTGGTACATGGCACCACCATCCGTTGGATTGTCCAAATTAATGTTATTCCTAGCTCCATCCTCTTCTCCACCCCATCCATATTCATTCAGTCACCACGTTTTATTAATTTACCTTATGAATATATCTCAGATCTATGGAGTTCTTCCATTTTTATTACCATAGTTCAAACCACGTTCACTTCTCAGTTGTATTACTGCCATAGCCTCCTAACTTGTCTTCCACCACCAGTGCCATCCGTTTCCAATTGTTTTTACATTGTTCAGGTAATCTTCCTAAAACACAAATCAAAACATGTCAGATGTTCTGTGTAAACCCTTTAGTAGCTATCCTTGACCTTCTAGATAAAATCTACTTTCTTTAAAGTGTTTATAGCACCTTTCATAATCTGGCCTCTGCTACATGATAGAGCCATATGGAACAACTTGCAGTTCCTTGAGACCTATGCCAGAGGTGAGCACCTTGAGGTCTTCACACACGCTATTCCTTCTGCTTGACTAACTCCCAGTTGTTGTTCATCTCAGCTTGGACTTCCTTCAGGAAACATTCCTTAATACCCCAACATCATATAAGGTTGGATTAGATGTTTTTGTGTGTTCTCATAGTACCTTCTGCTTATCCCTGTTACAGCATGTGAATACTCTATTATTATTGCCTGTTTGGTTGTCTTGGTCTCTCCTAAGCTGTTGGAGGACAAGTACAATATTCTGTATGGTTACTCTGTTTCTTTCTTTTCTTTTCTTTTCTTTATGGTTGCCAACAACTTTGGAGCTACTTTCTTTTGGTCTGTTTTCTTTTCTTTAATTAAAATATCATTTTCTTTTATTTTTTAATTTATTTAAACTTAAAAAAAAAGATAAAAGCAGTTCACTCATATCTCTCAGCCCCCTCTCCCTGCCTCTGGCAACTACCAATCTGTTCTCTTCATCAGTGAGCTTGGGAGTATTTATTTATTCATTCATTCATTTTTACATTCCACATATAAGAGAGATCGTGCAGTATTTGTCTTTGTCTGGCTTATTTCATTTAGCATAATACCCTCAAGGTCCAACCATGTTCTATTTTTAATTTTTTGAGGAACCTCCATACCCTTTTCCATTGTGGCTGCACCGGTTTACATTCCCACAAACAGCGGACAAGGGTTCCCTTTTCTCCACATCCTCACCAACAATTGTTGTTTCTAGTCTTTTTGATAATAGCCATTCTCAGAGGTGTGAGGTGATATCTCATTGTGGTTTTGATTTGCATTTCCCTGGTGATTAATGATGTAGAGCATCTGTTCATGTACCTGTTGGCCATCCTTATGTCTTCTTTAGAAAAATGTCTATTTAGATCTTCTGCCCATATTTTAATTGGATTGTTTGGGGGATTTCTTTTGCTGTTGAGTTGTATACGAGTTCTTATGTATTTTGTACATTAGCCCCTTATAAGATATATTGTATATGATTTGCAAGTATTTTCTCCCATTCAATAGGTTGCGTTTTCATTTTGTTGATGGTTTTCCTTTGCTGTGCAGAAGTTTTTTAATTTGACATAGTCCCACTGTTTATTTTTGCTTTTGTTGCTTTTGATGTCAGATTCAAAAACTCGTCGCTAAGACCTATGTCAAGGAGCTCATTGCCTATGCTTCCTTCTAGGAGTTTTGTGATTTTAGGTCTTATGTTCAAGTCTTTAGTCCATTTTGAGTTAATTTTTGTGTATGGTGTAAGATAGTGGTCCAGTTTCATTCTTTTGCATGTGGTTGTCCAATTTTCCTAAGACCATTTATCAAAGAGACTGTTCTTTGACCATTGTATATTCTTGGCTCCTTTTTTGTCAATCAATTGACCATACACCTATGGGTTTATTTCTGGGCACTCTGTTCCATTGATCTGTGTGTGTGTGTTTTTATGACAATACCATACTGTTTTAATTACTATAGCTTTGTAATATAGTTTGACATCCAGTTTCCTCAAGATTGCTTTGGCTATTTGGGGTCTTTTATGGTTCCACACAAATTTTAGGATTCTTTTTTGTTCTATTTATGTGGAAAATGCCATTGAAATTTTGATAGGGATTGCATTGAGTCTGTAGATTGCTTTGGGTAGTATGGACATTTTAACAATATTAATTCTTCCAACCCGTAAGCATGGAATATCTTCCATTTATTTGTCTCTTTTTCAGTTTCTTTCATTGATGTCTCGTAGTTTTCAATATACAGGTCTTTCACCTCTTTGATTAAATTTATTCCTAGGTATTTTATTCTTTTTGATATAGTTGTAATGAGATTGTTTTTCTTAATTTCTCTTTTGTGATAGCTTATTGTTAAAGTATAGAAACACAACAGGTTTTTGTGTATTGATTTCATATCCTGCAACTCTACTGAATTCACTTATTAGTTCTAAGAGTTTTTTGATGGAGTCTTTAGGGTTTTATATATATAGTATCATGTCATCTGCAAATAGTGACAGTTTTACTTCTTCCTTTCCAATTTGGATGCCTTTTATTTCTTTTCTTGCTCTAGCTAAGACTTCAGTACTATATTGAATAAAAGGGGCAAGAGGTGGACATCCTTGTCTTGTTCCTGATCTTAGAGGAAAAGCTTTCAGCTTTTCAGTGTCAAGTATGAGGTTAGCTGGGGACTTGTCATATGTGGCCTTTATTAAATTGAGGTGCATTCCCTCTATACTCACTTTGTTGAGAATTTTTATCATAAATGGATGTTTAATTTTGTCAAATGCTTTTCTCCGTCTATTGAGATGATTGTATGATTTTTACCCTTCATTTGTTAATGTTGTGAATCACACTGACTGATATGCAAGTGTCAAACCATCCTATCATCCCTGGAATAAATACCACTTGATCATGGTGTATGATTCTTTTAATGTATTGTTGAATTCAGTTTGCTAATGTTTTGTTGAGGATTTTTGCATCTATGTTCATCAGGGATATTAACCTGCAATTTTTCTTTCTTGTGGCCTCCTTGTCTGGTTTTGGTATCAGGGTAATAATGCTGGCCTCATAAAATGAGTTTGAAAGCGTTCCCTCCTTTTATATTTTCTGGAAGAGTTTGAGAAGGATTCATTCCTCTTTGAATGTTTGGTAGAACCTAAAAACAAGAACCCATCAATAAAAAAAAACCCAAGAACCCATCATAAAAAAAAAAAAGCAAAACCCATCAATATGCTGCCTACAAGAGACTCATATTCCAAGATATGACATATGTTAGCCACAAAACACATCTTAATAAATTCAAGAGGATTGAAACTATATCAAACGTCTTTTTTTTTTTACCACAGAGGTATGAAACTAGAAGTTAATTACATGAAGAAAACTAGTGAATTCACAAATATGTGGAAATTAAACAAATTGCTACTGAACAACCAGTGGATCAAATAAGAAATCAAAAAATGCCTTGAGACAAATGAAAATGGAAATGGAACATACCAAAATTTATGGGCTGCAGCAAAAGCATTTCTCAGTGGGAAGTTCATAGCGATAAATGCCTACCTCAAGAAACAAGAAAAGTCTCAAATGAACAACCTAACTGTATGCCTCAAGGAACTGGAAAAAGAATGAATGAATGAATCCCAAAGTTAATGGAAGGAAATAGCAAAAAAGATTAGAGTAGAAATAAATGGGATAGAGACTAAAAAGACAATAGAAAAGATCGTTGAAAATAAGACCTTGTTTTCTGAAAACATAAACAAAATTGACAAACCTTTAGCTAGACTCCCCCAAAAAATAAAAGAGGACTCAAATAAATAAAATCTCAAATGAAAGAAGGGATGTTACAACTGATACTGCAGAAATACAAAGGATTGTAAGAGACTACTATGAACAATTATACACCAACAAATTGGACAACCTAGAAGAAATGGATCAAAACCTACAAAGACTGAATCATGATGAAATAAAAAATCTCGGTAGACCAATTACTAGTAAGGAGATTGAATCAGTAATCAAAAACCTCCCAACGAACAAAAGTCCAGAACCAGATGGCTTCACTGGTGAACTCTACCAAACATTCAAAGAAGAATTAATAGTCAGTGTTTCACCAGTACTTCATACAGTGCATAGCATATATATTCTTCACTCAGTCAGCAAATATTTGTTGAACACACTTTGTGTCAGGCAGTTTAGAATGAATTGGTCTAAATTTCTTCTGTTGAAATGAAAGCCTCCTTTGAGTTTTCACTAGTTTTTATAATATCAAAGATGTGCCTTCTAAAGATCATTATTCAGTGGTCAAGGTGTAAATATATTTTCTTTGACCAGTCTTACATAGTCCCTTTAGTTTGTGTTGTGAAAATTTAGCAGAAGTATATGTGTGTATGCTGGTGTGAGTATGTGTATAAATAATAACTGAATACATTAATGGAAGTATATAACAGTATCTTGAATAATTAAATTTTCAAAGTTTGTAACTATAAATAAAGTAACATTTAAAACATCAGATTACAACAAGTCAGCCTTTTAAGAACCAGTTTTTTATAATGACTTTACTTCTGGACTCCCTACCTTAAAATACTTAAGTAAATTTTTGAAGTAAAATATTTAAGTTTTAAGTAAAATATTTAAATTAAAAAGCATTTAAAATAAATTTTGTCTTGATTTCAGTTTATTTATGGATTATTTTTTTAGTAGTTGGAAAAAAGCTGTGGTAGTTTCCAACTGTGTTAGAAACAGTTGTCATGTGTGGTTCTTTTGCATGGTGAGACTGGGAGCTGTTTCTAAACACACAGTTACTAGCACAGATTTGCCTAAGTTTCCAGCTTGATCTGTGGCTATGGGTAAGTAATGTGGAATATGTGTGGTATTTGTGGGGGGAAAAAACTTCTCTAAATTAGATTCCATAAACTACCCCCTAACTTTTGGTTAGTCTGTAAACTAAAGTGTATAGATTTTAAACCCCAACCAGTCAATAGTATAATTTTTTGTAGATCTTTAAGACAGTTATAAAGATATGTAAAAATTGTGTTCTGCTACCTCAGAACCTACAGACTTAGGTCTCTTCTTTTGTTGAAATGAATTCTAGTGTAAGTTTTCAGTGCTATTTAGTACCAAAGATTTCAAAGATAATTTTTCAGTTTAAGAAGCATGCTTATTTTCCAGAAGCCTTTACTTATCCCTATAGTTCCTATTAATGGTGAAGACTCTAGTATATTTATATAGAATTTGTAGTAAAATCTAAAAATTATAAAATAAATTTTGAAATCGTGTGTATAGCATCCCTTTAAATTTCATGAAACTAACTTTTTATCTGAAAATTAGAGTTTAAAAAGAGGGTGTGTGTGTGTGTGTACTGTCCAGTTAGGGTAGCCACCAGCCACATGTGATTATTGAGCACTTGAAATATGGCTTGTCTGAATTTGAGACATGTTAAAAATGCATACTGGTTTCAAAGATATAGTATGAAAAAAGAATGTAAAATATCTCAATTTTATATTGATTATGTGTTAAAATGATAGATATAATGGGTTGAAAATTGTATTAAAATTAATTTCACTGATTTTTTAAATATAACTACTGGAGCATTAAAAATTACATATATGGATCACCTTCCATTTCTTTTGGACATCTGTGGTCGAGAACGTTTCTTGTAATTGAAAACTGTTTTTTATAAGTTACAGTTGAAATTGAATATTTTTCTTCTTATTTTTTCTTCTTCTTCTTCTTCTCCCCAAAGCCCCCCCCCCCCGAGTACACAGTTGCATATTCTAGTTGCAGGTCCCTCTGGGTCCACCATGTGGGACACTATCTCAGCGTGGCCTAACAAGTACAGTGTGCTAACCTAACCGCTCGGCCATGGGGCCAGCCCCCTGAGTTATTCTTTATTAGTCTGGGATTACAACTTGACATCAAGATACTGTCATTCTAATATTAGATGTAAATGTGAGTTATAAAGTTAAAACTTTTTTAACTAAATATAATTTTGAGGTCTTGTTTTTAGACTTTTTTTTTGGAACAAAACTATAATCTAAGCCAGTTTGGCAACAACAATGCATCATTCACATTAGTGTTCCATTTATTTATTTAACAGATTTTTTGTTTGCCTTATATATGTACCTAATCTATCCTAGGGAATACTTCTCCGTAATTTCAGAAGGGAACCAAAAAAATGGATAAGCGTGTAAATGAGTTCATGGAGTTGGAGGTAGGAAGAAGTAAAGCAGTTCCTGTCTGGGTTTTTATTTCCTGCAAAGTAGTATGTAAGGTCATCATAGCCCACCACTAGTGATGGTTTCCGGGAAAAACTCTTTGAATTGGGTAAAATTAAAGGGTTCTCCATAGATGAAAATCATCATTTATTGAGTACTTACTGGGCACTGAGCTAAACGCTGAGGAAAAATATACAAGAGGGGCCTTGCCCTCAGAGTTTATAGTTTTGTTAGGAAAATACGGCATATACCAAAAAAAGTAAATAACAACATACGGCAGCTATGATAGGGTAAAGAATGTATGGTACATATACGGTACTACAGGAGTTCAGAAAATGAACAGAACACTAATGCCTAGAAGTTTTGTTTTTTTTTAAAACTTTCTTCTCTCCTTATTACAGTAGTAGCCAAGTGATCTTTTCAGAATGACTCCTTTGTAATACCTTCAGGCACTGTACCTGATTCTCAGAACAGTCAGTGATAATTATGAGAACTATATAGAAACTTAGCACAGAGTCTTTACCTCATCATAAATAAGAGTTTAATACAGTTCTTTAGAACTGAACTTTGAGTGCTTTAGAACAGGACAGTGTTTACAAATGGGAAATTGAGGTTCCTATGGCATTACATGATTCAAATCATGTAGCTTCATCTGTTTGATGTGAACTTCAGGTTGCAGCTGAATTAACCGACATCTTTTGTTTCCTGTTATTACCTCTGAATTCCTTACTCTTCAGTCTTTAATATTTGCTGTGTTGATAGTGAGAAGGGAAGGAGGATTCTAGAGTGGGGTGGTTGAGTGTGTATCTGTAATAATAAGATCTATAGATTTTAAACAGGAGTGGGAGTAGGGTGAGAGAGAGGGTTGTATAGGATGAAAAGTTTGAGAATGTACTTCTGAGTGTTGTAGAAACTATCAATTGCATGATAAGCCAAACTGATAGAGATATCACCCCCAAAACATGCATATACACTACAAACATGTAGAAATGTAACGCAAAAAAAGAGCAAAACTAAATGCATAGCTAACTCTAAGGAAGGAAAGAAGAGAAGGAAATTACCAGGTGCCAGAAATCAGAGAAATCAAATCAAAGCAGTATGTGGGAGCTGATGCTGCTATATAAAACAGCACAGGGACACTTTGGTCCTGGATATATGTCCTGAGGAATCTGGAATGGAATTTGAGTGCATGAATTTGAATTAGAAGATGTGGCCTTGCACCTTTTCAAAATAGAGCTAGCGCTAAGCTCCAGGCATGTGGCCTAGAACCTGAAACAACTTCCCTGATTGTGCATAGATTTTTAAAAGTTCCAATGATAGAACAATCTAAAAGAATATAAAATATGTGTGTGAAATGATTACAAGGATAAAAAAAAAAAAAAGGAAGTGAAGCCTGATGAAGTAACAGGCTAGTATGAAAAAGGAACAGTAAGACTTGAAAAACCAAATCAACTTTCAGAAATTAAAAGTGTAATCATGGAGGGGCTGGCCCGGTGGCATAATGGTTAAGTTCGTGTGCTCCACTTCGACAGCCTGGGATTCCCGGGTTTGGATCCCAAGCATGGACCTACACACAGCTCATCAAGCCATGCTGTGGCAGCATCCCACATAGAAAATAGAGGAAGATTGACACAGAAGTTAGCTCAATGACAGTCTTCCTCACCAAAAATTTAATTAATGTCAAAAAAATGTAATCATAGAAGTTGGCATTAGGTGGGTTAAGTAGCAGATTAGACAGATACTCTTGCTTTGGCTGAAAAGGAAAGAAAAATGTAACAATAAATGGTTAAAAAGATCTAAATCTAAAATGTAATGACCCAAAAGTAAAAAGTTGAAAATGCAGGGTTGGAAAATACTAGGCTGATATAAAACAAAACAGAAATCTGTTAAGGGGGCTGGCTGGTGGAGTATTGGTTAAGTTTGCACACTGCTTCAGCAGCCCAGGGTTTGCCAGTTTGGATCCTGGGTGCGGACCTACACACCACTCATCAAGCTGTGCTGTGGCAGCATCCCACTTAAAAGAACTAGAAGGACTTACAACTAGGATATACAACTATGTACTGGGGCTTTGGGAGGTGGAAAAAAAAGAGAGAGAGAAAGATTGACAACAGATGTTAGCTCAGGGCCAAACTTCCTCACCAAAATAAAAAATAAATTTAAAGAAATCTGTTTGGAAAATATTATCAGGTAAAAGTAGGTTTTTTAAGGCAAAAAGCATTATTAAGGATAAAGAGAGCCATTGCATAATGATGAAAGAAATAATTCACTAGGAAGAAATTATAATCTTGAATCTGTATGTCCAAATAACATTTTCTCTTAAGTACATAAAGCAAAGATGTACATACTAAAAATAAATGGACTACCGACAGATATGGTGGGAGATTTTAGCACATTTACTTCAGAAGCCAGTAGATAATCAGACCACCATTACCACTACCTCAGCAAAAATTGAACAACACAGTTAACAAATTTGATCTTTTAGGTGTGTTTAGGTGTATTTACTCTAAAGGTAGAATGTAGATATTCCTTTCAAGCACACATGAAACATTTACAGAAACTAACCACATCTTAAACTATAGACGGATGACTCCACAAATACTTAGGCATATCACACTGGCTATATTTTCTGACTAATAGTGCAGTACATAGAAAACTTACTTGGTTTTCCAAGTTCATTTGAAAGTCATGTTAATAGAATATTATTTAAATAATAAGAGCTAAAACATTTATTGAGCACTTAATGTGAGCCAGGCATACTACTAAGTGTCCTGAATATGTAATTTTATTTAAATCCTTTCAACAGCCTGTAAATTTTAAGATCCTCTTATCATCTTTAATAGATGGTAAAATTTAGGCTTAGAAATGTTCATTTGCCCAAAGTCTGCTGTTGGAAGAATCTGTTTTTTAATACTACACTGTTACAACCCTCCACCTTTTTAAAACACTTTTACTATTATAAAATATAAAGGTAGAGAAACTCATATAAAACAAATACATAGCTTATTGAATTATTAAGCCATTGAATTATTAAGATTGGTATTATAATACTAACAGGTCAAGAAGTAGAACTTTGCCAGCCACTGCAGAACCCTTCTGTGTGCCTCATTCCAATCATAACCCCTTTTCTTCCCCACAAAAAGCATTTTCATGATAAGGCTTTTTTCTTTATAATTTTAATACCAAAGTGTACGTTCTTAAACAGTATGCTTTAGTTTGGTTATTTTTTCCCCACTGTTTTTTCCATGCAATTTATTTGTTAAAGAAATTGGTATGGTTCGACCTTGAAGAGTCTGTTTACAGGTTTGATCACATTCAGATTTGATGTTTTTGGCAAAACCTCGTTGATGGTGGTGTGTTCTTTCTTCAGGAGATATATAATGTCTGATTGTTTTTCTTTTTGTGATATTAGGAACTATTGATACTCAATGGTTAAAGCCATTAACTCTTAAGAGATTGCAAATTTTTATTATTTCTAATTATTATTTCTTTTTCATTTATTGCTAGAATGTGTCTATAGGGAAGTGTCCCCTCAGTCTAATACTTGGTTACCTGGTGGTTCTGTTTATATAAGAGAGGAAGAATAAATGCTTAATTATTTCCCATTATTCACCAATTTTCAAAACAATGAGTTGGTTTTCACTAGCATCTTTCAAAATAACCTTTTTTTTTTAAGTATCATTATAAACTCAGGTTTAAATATGTTTCAGTTCGCTTCACTTATTCTTACTGATTATCAGATTATCTCTGGCCAGTGGGATCCTCTGCAAGTTGGCTCCCTGCCATCATGGAGTTTATATTTTAGTAAATCTGTACATATATAAGCATATGTATGTGTAATCTTAAAACATATGCATATACTAAACACATTGTTCTGTATATTTTGGTTTTTAATACTTACTATGTATTGGAGTTAGTTCCTTACCAGTCTATATAGAACTGCTTTATATTTTGTAATGACCGCATAATTGGTGTTGTGTAACTATACCATAGTTTATTTAAATCCTTATTGATGAACATTTTGATTATTACCCTGCAGTATTATAAACAGCACTGCAGTGAATATCTTGGTACATACTACTTTGCACATATGTGTGAATACAGCTGCAGAATCAATTCCCAGATATGGAATCACTAAGTAATAATAGCTATTGCCAAATCGCTTTCCTTAGAGCAATTGAGAACTTTTTTTTTTCCTCTCATTATCCTTTGATGATACTAGTATGTGATCTTACTTTTTGATTTTTGGTAATTTGTCACATGAAAAATACCTTATTGTAGTTTTTATTAGCATTTCATTTGTTTTCCTTTAATTCTAAATTGTCTGTTCATGTCCTTCACCCAATTTTCTATTGAATTGTTGATCTTTTCCATATTGCTTTGTAGACAGTCAGATATAATAAGGAAATTACCCTTTGTGACATGTATTGCAAATATTTTTTCCTAATTGTGTTGTTTCTTTTGACTATGTTGATGGTGTTCATTTTCCAAGCAGAATTTTTAAATTTGTATGTATTACTCAAATTTATTAGTTCTTTTTTAAACAATCCAAATTTATAAAAGAATTAGAAGTACAGTACAAAGAAGTATTTTTTTCCTTGAAGCTTCAAGACTAAGTTGCCAACCTGTTGTCGTATTATCTCCTGATACTTTAGTGTGTATTTCCTACAAACAAGGATATTCTCCTAAATGACTATCCTACAGCTATTAAAATCAGAAAGCTAACATTGACACATTACTATCTTCTAATCTTCAGGACCCCCCCCATTCAAGTTTCACTAATTGTCCTAATAGCAACCCTTTTTTGGGGGGGGGGGGTATGTGAAGAAGAGTGGCCCTGAGCTAACATCTGTTGCCAATCTTCCTCTTTTTGCTTGAGGAAGATTTGCTGGGAGCTAACACCTATGCCAGTCTTCCTCTGTTTTTTTGGAAGTGGGATGCCACCACAACATGGCTTGATGAGGGGTGTGTGGGTCTGTGCCCAGAATCTGAACCCGCAAACCCTGGACCACCAAAGCCAAGTGCATGAACTTAACCACTACACCACAGTGCCAGCCCCCCCAATAGCAACTTTTTACCAAAAGGATCCAGTTCAGAATCACATGTTGCATTTAGTTGCCATATCTCTTCAATCTGTTTCAATCCCACTGTCCTTCAATCTGGAACAGTTCCTCAAACTTTCCTTGACTTTCATGACTTTGACAGTTTTGAAGATGATTCAAAACAAATTAGAACAAATTCAGGTGTAGCTGATGTTTCCTCATAATAGATTTAGGTTATGCATCTTTGTCAGTTGTATCATAAATGTGATGTTGTGATCTTGTATGCTGTCAGGCAGCACAGTTTCAATTTGTTGTATTAAAGATGATGTTCACTTTGATCACTTGATTAAGGCAGTGTCTGATTGGCATCTCTACTATAGTTACTCTTTTTCCCTTTCTACTTAATAAGTATCTTATGGGGGAGACACTTTCCTCATCTCATGCCTTATCAAACTTTCACTTTATTCATTTATTTATTTTATGGGTTGCTCTCCATTCAGTGGGTTATAATCCCTTTTCTATCATCATGAATTTTCATGCGCCAACCTAATTTTGCTAGTACGTTATCGTTCAGGCTGACTTCTGTGTCCTTTTGACATGTCCTCGTCATTCTCTGGGCACCTTCTTGTTTCTGCTGCAAAATATTCTAGGCTCATCTTATATTTCCCCCTACCTGGCATCGGCTGTTTTTCCAAGGAGCCCTTATTCCTTTTATAGAAAATGTTATTCAGAAGCTAAGATCCAAATGCTATTCATGCTCATTACTGTTGGAGTGTCACTGCTTCCAGTCTCTGTCAGTGGACAGAACTAGGCAATGTATGCACATATATCCACATGCATTCAAACATTTACGTTTATATTTATTTCTATATCTATCTACTAAAAACCATGAGTTCACGTTGATACCTCCAATTCCAGTCTAACACCATAGAGTATTCTACCTATACCAAAATACCAAAAGTATTCTACCTTTCTCTTCTCTGACAGAAACCTGGCTTCCATTCTCCTATTTAATTATTTGATCAATCCCTCTATTGTATGTAACCAGTCTTCCAGTTCCACCATACCCTCTCCTGTGCCATGTCCTTCTCTCCCTGCTCTGGCTCTTACTCTCTATTCCAGGCCACCCTCCCCCAAAATGGACTTCGTTCTTACCCTTCTTGAGCGCCAAGACCCTATGCCAGGCCACCATCTGTGCGGATCCTCTTTTCATTCTACCTGGTATCCCTATACTGAGCTGTCCCTCTCCGTGGACACCCTCCTTACCCCGCTTTAACCCTGACACCTCTTGCCAGGCTGCCCTTCTCACCCTAAAAGGTGAAAATCTTCTTCACCAAGCCTTCCAAGTTTTGTTATACCTTAAAGAAGCTTGTCCACTTTATAAAAAAATAATTTTCTTTATTTTCTTCTAATGATTTTATTTTAATTTTTTTGTATTTAAATATATGGTCTGTTTTGGAATTTATTTTCAAGTAAGAAATGAAGTAGAAATCCAACATTTCTTTCAGATGGTTATCCAATTGGCTGGAATTTTATAAAAAAGTTGTATCTCTCCCCATCCCCCCCAAAATTTATGAAGTTTTTAAAAAGTTTACTGCATCATATAGCTTTTTTTTCAAAATAGGTGTCATTTTTCTTATTGCTTTTGTTTATAACAGATGATGATGTACCTGCAGATATGGTTGCAGAAGAATCAGGTCCTGGTGCACAAAATAGTCCATACCAACTTCGTAGAAAAACTCTTTTGCCGAAAAGAACAGCGTGTCCTACAAAGAGCAGTATGGAGGTAAGTTAAAAGTAACTGCTTTTCTTTTTATAATGAGAGAATTGTTAGGAAACAAACAAAAAAGGGAATGTCATCGTTTTTTGCAAGTAATGATTATGTATGGTAAAATATTTGCTTAATTAAGTTTCATTTTGTTTTTGAAGGGTGCCTCAACTTCAAATACGGAGAACTTTGGTCATCGTGCAAAACGTGCAAGAGTGTCTGGAAAATCACAAGATCTATCAGGTGTTTCCTATGGGAAAACTAAAGAATAGGATCAGATAATTTTCTTTGATACCAAAAAATTAAAATAAATTAAATGTAGTTTAGTGTTACATTTGGGACTGAGAAAATGATTATGATAGAATAAACATGAAAACCCTGATCTCTCCCTCTTTGACTTTAATTCTTGTATAAAAATACTTTTTATATATTTATTTTAACCATTTTCTGAAATGGTACATAATGGCTAAAAGAAAGAATACCTGTTAGGTCAATATAAAAGAAGACAAATGTTTGTCATCTATGAAAGCAAATTGCTTATAAAATGATTGTCATTAAAAAAAATTATTCATTAGATAAAATGAAAATTACACTCTTTAAATAATGAGAAAGTTGTTGCCTGCACAATACATTGTTTATATTCTGTTTGTTTTTCTCTTTATAGCAGCACCTGCTGAACAGTATCTTCAGGAGAAACTGCCAGATGAAGTGGTTCTAAAAATCTTCTCTTACTTGCTGGAACAGGATCTTTGTAGAGCAGCTTGTGTGTGTAAACGCTTCAGTGAGCTTGCTAATGATCCAATTTTGTGGTAAGTGAAAATTTATTTCTTATTATCTTGAGATATATTATTTACTGCCCAAAATGCTAAAGATGGTAGAGAAGTTAAAGTATGAGTTGTTAGTTACAATTAAATAGTCAGAACAAAATTACAATGCTCATAGATTCCAAGTTACCTGTTTATCATAAATGTGAATTCTCGGTCCAGGTGGTGTTTATAAAACAGTAAAGTACTTTTTATCAGTTAATAGCAACTGAGTGATTGTGGGAAATGTTTCTTATTTGCTTTTTAGAAACAAGTAAGTCTAATTTAAAACAGCTAATTAACTTAATCTTTAGTGAAAATGTAAATTTTGTGCATCATTTTGGAAAATAGTATGACAGTTGTATTCATGAATCTTAAAATATGAAAGCCCTTTGACCCAGCAATTCCACTTCTGAAAATTTTTTTGCCTTATTTACAGATTTTTCATAATAGAATAGGTAATAGTGAGGGAAAATTAAAAATAATCTTTAAACGTCCAGGAATAAAGGAATGGACTAAGTGAACAATATAATGTCTTCTTGGAGGGTTGTGATATAGTCATTAACACTCTTATGATTGTTACAGTTTTTAAGAACATGGGAAAATGCTATGTTACAAAAGTGAAAAGAGCAGAATACAAAATTTTATACGCTATAAAATCACAGCTGTAAAAAACGAAACTATAGATGAAAAGGAAATAAACTGTTAATAATGAATATACTGAAAGTATAGGTTATCTCTTTTCTTTATACTTTTCTATATTTTACGGCATCTCTGTATTACTTCTATGATGCAAAAAACGACACCTTAAATTTAAGAAAGAAAATATTTGTGTTAAAAAGGAAAAAGAGAATGAACAGCAGAAGAAGAAAGAAATGTTTTGCTTTGTACAGGAAGTGATAATAGTTACTGTCACTCCAATTTCTGGGATTTGACAGTTCTTGATAGGATTTAAATGAACTAAAGATACAAGAAGAGTATTCTTCTCTAACAGAGTATTTTATTGAAAATCATTTTCTTAAATAACTCTATGAGCTTTTATAGTAAGGTGGCTTTTTCCCCCTGACTAAACAGTCAAATTTTGAAGAAGTGACAATTTTTATTTTGGGGGGTAGACTGTTTCCATATGCAGTTATATTGTTTTTTGGTTTGTTTTGAGGAAGATTAGCCCTGAGCTAACTGCTGTCAGTCCTCCTCTTTTTGCTGAGGGAGACTGGCCCTGAGCTAACATCCATGCCCATCTTCCTCTGCTTTCTATGTGGGACGCCTGCCACGGGGTGCCACGTCTACACCCAGGATCTGAACTGGCGAACTCCGGGCTGCGGAAGCAGAACGTGCACACTTAACCGCTGCGCCACCAGGCCGGCCCTGCAGTTATATTGTTTTAGCCAAAAGCTATATTTTTACATTTAGAATTCTGTTTTTTGCAATTCTTGTAAGTTTTTGAGGCCTCAAATAATTTTTATAGTTGTTTAAAGGACATTTTATGGAGAAATCTTTAATTCCTTTCCCCCTCCAGGAAACGATTATACATGGAAGTGTTTGAATATACCCGCCCTATGATGCATCCTGAACCTGGCAAATTCTACCAGATTAATCCAGAAGAATATGAACATCCAAATCCTTGGAAAGAGAGTTTCCAGCAGTTGGTATGAAGTATAAATAGAAAATATTGATTTATATTATATATTTGTCAATAAAATTCCTTTTTTAAAAAGTTAAATTCAAGGGGCTGGCCCCGTGGCCGAGTGGTTAAGTTTGCACACTCCGCTGCAGGCGGCCCCGTGTTTCGTTGGTTCGAATCCTGGGCGCGAACATGGCACTGCTCATCAAACCACGCTGAGGCGGCGTCCCACGTGCCACAACTAGAAGGACCCACAAGGAAGAATATGCAACTATGTACTGGGGAGCTTTGGGGAGAAAAAGGAAAAAAAATAAAATCTTTAAAAAAAAAAAAGTTAAATTCAAGAATAGGTTTCAAGCCAATGAATATTTACCAACCATCAAAATATCCAACAATTCTTTCACTGCTGACATGTTTATTAATAATTTAAACAGTGGGAGTAAACATCAGTAGCCTGAGAGCAGTTGTTCTTTCTATGGGTCTGTTTGAAGTTTTATTTAAATTATTAGTGTTCAATGGTTGTTTTAAAGTTTCACATTTAGCTTAATTTTCATATGGTCCTTTATTAAGAGCTTCTCAACTTGGGGTGATTTTGCTCCACAGAGGACATTTGGCAATGGAGACATTTTTGGTTATCGTAAGTGGAGAAGAGGATGCTGCTGGTGTTTAGTGGGTAGAGGCCAGGGATGCTACTAAACATCCTTCAAAGTACACGACAGTCCCCACAATAAGGAATTATCTGTCCCAAAATGTTAGTAGTGCTGAGAGTGAGAAACCTTGTCCTTATTGGATATTACTGAGTCCATAATCTGTTCCAGATTTTACATTGTACTGTGCAACAGAAAATTTATTGGAATAATTATTTGTTTTGATATTTAATAAGAAATATTCATACAGTACTAAATTAATTTAGAATATAATGTTTATATAGTAGTCGATGTTTATTTTGGGGTGTTTTTTGTTTTCTTTTGACATTTTAGTATAAAGGTGCACATGTAAAGCCAGGATTTGCTGAACATTTCTACAGTAACCCTGCAAGATACAAAGGAAGAGAAAATATGTTGGTAGGTTTGATTTGTATTTTTATAAGACTTAAAATGGTAATCTTTTAGTTCTGTACTGACTCTCATTTTTTTCTAGTATTATGATACAATTGAAGATGCCCTTGGTGGCGTACAAGAAGCTCATTTTGATGGACTTATCTTTGTTCATTCTGGAATATATACTGATGAATGGATATATATTGAATCTCCAATCACCATGATTGGTGCAGGTATTTTGAAAAGCGTTATCGTTAGAATTTTAACATTTTATGTACATGATGGGTTTTTAAAATGCTAGTGACTTAAAAGTCCAGGTGAACCTTTATAATACCTTAATGGTAGGAAAGCATAGGAATTAAATGTCTTTCATATATATGATGGAAATGAATACATGTGAGTTCAGAAATTATTGATGTATCTGTTTCTTTTTTTTGTTTTTCTAGATGTATATATTTCTTGATGTCAGTACATTGTTCAACTGCCTTAGTTATTCATTAAGGAAAGAAAATATTTGTTTCGTCATTTGAAAATAAAGCTGCTAATGTTTTCATTGCTTTACTTTTAATGAAACAAATGTCCTTTTAAAAATATTTTTTGTACTATTTCAGAGCTGTTTTTATGGTCGGGTTTCTAAAAATAAAAGTAATGAAATATTTGTTGAGCACTGATCAGTCATTTAAAGATTTGTGCTCTCTCTGGCTTTTTAAGGATACAGCACATAGACCATTTTAAGACAGCTAGTAATTATTACTTGTTAATGAAATTTGCATTTACTGCGCTTTCTGCTTTCTTCCCCCATTTTCACCACAAAGAAAAGGCAGGAGAAGGTATAGAAAATTTTTGACTAGTGATTTTCGTTACTTTCTAAATCAGAGTATTGGAAGTAAGTTTAAATAAACAGGTTTCTCTCTTTCTCTCCCCAGTCATTGTTCTCCTCTTCATTCCTCTCCCTGAGCCTCTTTCTGGTGCTGCTAGTGGTGATTTTGTTTCCACAAGAAACCATTTTTTAATATGCCATTGCATTTGATACTAAATACTGTTTGTAGTTGAATCTTATTAGAAGGATTATACATAGATAGGAGTATAATGGTACTCAAATAATATCCACATTAAATATGACTACTTATGGTAAAGCAGTGAAACATAGTTAACTGATAAAATGAATATTAATCCTAGCTACTCAATACTAATGTTTTTTAAAAGCTCCGCCTCCAAAAATAATACCCAACTTAAAAACCAAAGGTTTCTATTGTGTTACTAGTTTTATGGGCACAGTATTTTTACCGATTAAAAAAGTAATTTTTTACTTCAATTTCGTCTGTCTGATAAAAGTAATATGCTTTAAAATATCTTCTCCACAGCACCTGGAAAAGTAGCAGACAAAGTTATAATTGAAAACACTAGAGATTCAACCTTCGTCTTTATGGAAGGTTCCGAGGATGCTTATGTTGGGTATATGACAATAAGGGTAAGAAATTTTAAGATTTAAAATATGTATGTTGAAATCATTAAGGCACTGGTTATTTCAATCAAAATTTCTACTTTTCAGTTTAACCCTGATGACAAATCTGCTCAACACCACAATGCACACCACTGCTTAGAGATAACAGTAAATTGTAGCCCTATTATTGATCATTGTATCATCCGAAGTACATGTACAGGTTAGTGTTTCCTTTATGTTTTATTATAAAATGAGTCACTTTGTTGTTGCCCAATAGGTTTTTAAATAAATTATTTTTCTTACAGTTGGCTCTGCAGTATGTGTTAGTGGTCAAGGAGCATGTCCCACCATCAAGCACTGTAATATCAGCGACTGTGAAAATGTTGGACTTTATATAACAGATCATGCCCAGGTATTTTGAAATTTTGTAGGTGTTTTCTTTTTTAATTTTTTTTAAAGCTCTACTAATGTTTATTTCTGATTAATTATTGTAGGGGATATATGAGGATAATGAAATTTCCAATAATGCTTTAGCTGGGATTTGGGTTAAAAATCATGGAAACCCAATTATTAGACGGAATCATATTCATCATGGACGTGACGTTGGTGTGTTCACATTTGATCATGGCATGGTAAGAACATTTATTCTTAACAGAAAAACTGACTTTATATCGTTAAATTTCAAATAGATTTCAGCGTTTTTTCATCACCAAACTGAATTGAAGATTATAGCTTTAAAAGAGATTTCTACATTATATTTTAAAATCAGTATGCAGTATTCATTCTGTTTATTCATGGATCCAACATTATATACGTGTAGAGAAGATGGAGTCCTTAGGGGATTGATGTGATCTTTGAGGGGAGTTCTAATCCAGTAGTTCTCAAATGTAAGTGTGCATAACAATCACCCAGATATAATAAATCAGAATTTTCAAGGATAGGGTCCAGGATACTCATTTATAATAAGCACTGTGAGTTTAATGCAGGTTTTCTGTAGACTACACTCAGAAATAATGGTTTCATCATTAGCTTGACTTCCATTTTATTCTTCTTCGAATTTTTTTTAACTCGCAGAACTTTAAAAAGAAATAGAATGATAAAATATCAGTTCTAAAATTGTCATGCGGCACTTAATTAGGTATCTTTATGGATGCTGTTATGTTTTAAATACTACTAAGTCATTTTATACAATTTTTCTAGAGACATGACATTTTGAGTTCTCTTAGGCCACTATTTCAAAATAATGTTCTTGGATGTCTATTCAGATATTCTTTTCATTTAATGTCTTATTTTCATTAAGGTAATTTTCAAGTCCTAGTACACATGGGCAGCATTTTTTGTTAAGGAGTCAGAGATAGGAGACGATAGGATTAGGGTACAGTTTATTGCTATTATATTACAAGCAATTTAGAAACATTGGATTCACGTATACAAATTGGTGACTAGCGAAGGAAATTTTGTATTTTCATTGTTTGTGTCTAAAACCCTAAGGCAGACCATGAGGAGTATCCTTTTATCAAGTTCTAATTGAACCTAAATAGTTTCACACCATCCAGTTCATCATATTCCCGAGCAAACTGTAACCTGAGAAAAACATTCACTTACAGCTAAGGCTGTAGCTTTGGCCTATAGGTAAGAAAGAAGAGTGAAGATGACCACTTGGCTCTTCTCCAACTGGAATAAAGAAATTGACATTTTGTTACAAATTGTAGCTCTTTTTTCCAAGGAGTGGGGAAGGGTGCAGGAGAGCATTGGGAATTGAGGAGTCTGGGCGAAGGCATGGAGGATGTCAAACAGATGAGTCTTGAGAATCTGCCCTCCTTTAGAGGTCTGTATCAGCTGTAGTTTACAAATGGAACTCTTATTTTGTAATGGAACTATACTATGTTAGTATTTCTTTGCATGTGTTGCCTTTAGACATTGCCCCAAGAGTTACATACCAGTTGTATTTATGCATGCCTCTGGTCTCATTCACAAGTGATTTGAGGTACCAAGATAATTTTAACCTGAGTAAATTTCCTCATTTTTAAAAAACCTGTGGTGATGGTCACTTACTAAAGTTCATCATAGTAATTTAATCCTCATCACACACCCCTGATACCGTTTATTTAAAAAAACAGCTCGAGGCAATGCTATACATAGATATTCCTATTAAGGATTAATGAAGAGATTTGTAAGGGGTTATACATTTGTAAGGGAAGAATGGAAATAAAGCATTATCTTGGGCTTATCATCTATTTTATTGACACAGTCCTTTAAAATCCTTTGGTAGAATGTTCTTCCATTCCAAATATTCTTTTGGTTTGTCTTCTTTGTGTTGTCATCCATCAGTCATGGGCTGCCATCACTAAGGATAACCTTTTCAAAATTTTGTTTTTTCTATAGAACTTCAAAGAATATCAGAATAAACATTGATAACTGGTTTCTTTTCTGTCCTCTATCTCTAAATATATTCATTTTTATTGTTCTTTGAAATTGTTTTTCCTTTTCCTTATTTATGACTATTCAACCTATCTTCATCCCATCATTTATATTCTTATTTTTCATTTGTAAAGGTTGATATCACATTCCTACAGTTAGTGGTCTATATTTATTTACCTTTAGTCCTTTTATCACAGTTTCTCCATTCCTGAATTTTTAAATTCTAATTCATTCTTGATATGGCTGAGTTTTGTCATCTAGCGGTTTTTTTCTTTTAAAAGAAGGGTTTGTGGGATAGAGACAAAGAGAATTGATTGGTGGTTACCAGGGGAAAGGGGGGGTGGGAGGAGGGCACAAAGGGTGAAGTGGTGCACCTACAACATGACTAACAATAACGGACAACTGAAATTTCACAAGGTTGTAAACTATCATAATCTTAATAAAAAGTTAAAAAAAAAAAAAAGAAGGGTTTGTGGGTATTGTAGCTTGAATTCTTGCCACTTGAGAATGCCTACCCATTACCTTTTAACTTAGCTGAGAATATAGTTTTGATTGTACTTTCTTTCCCTCAGAATTCTGTAGTCATTTTTATATTTCTAGCATTGAGTGTGGCTGAGAAGGCTGAAAGCATTGTGGGTTTTTTCCCTTTCTGGTGGTGATTTGCTTTTCTACTTCAATATCCATATGTAGATCTTTGTTGTTGTTAATGTTGTGTTGTCTTACTATTTTTCTGTTCCATGTGTTCCTTTCTTTAGAAACTTGGCTATCTTCTCTATTACTTATCTTGCTGTGTTCTTTTCCTTTAAGGTTTTGTGATTTCCTCAAATCTGTGTCCCTTACTGTGTCTCCATAGTTCTGTCTCTTTCTGTTTTGTTTCCAGTACGGTTTTTATCTCTATTTTTTAATGTATTTTTGTTTTATGAAATCTTCCTAATAAACATAAAAGTAGAGAGAAGAGTGTAATGAATCCCCATGTACTCATCCTCTGTCTTCAGCAACTATCAATTCATGACCAATTTTGTTTCATCTCTACCTCCTCACTTACTCTTTACTCTCTTCTGTTTCTATCTGGATTATTTTGAAGCAAATCCTGGACATCACCATTTCATCTGTAAATATTTCAGCCTGTATCTTCAAAAGATGAGGATTCTTTTTTCTTTCTTTCACATAACCACAATGCCAATCTCACTCCTACAAATAATTTTTCTATTAATGTTCACAGTTCCCCAATTATCTTTTTTGTTTAATATTCAATCTATTGCAGAGTATTATTTTTGTAAAATAAAATGTCATAACAATGCCAAATTGCCATAAAATTTTGAGACATTTATTCTAAATTTATCAGTTTAACTCATGACAGATTCTCTATGTTGAAATCTGCCTGTCCTCTCTCTTCTCCTTTCATTTCACTTAACTTTGGATAGTCTCCCTTAGATAGGAAACAAATTTTAGACAGAAATTGCGTATTAGTGTGTTTTCTTCTTCAGATTTACTTCTTGTGCCTAAGGTATTTCTATGAAAATATTACTATGGGAGTATTTCTCTTCTCTCTTATGTTCTGTTCATGCCACTAGATCTCATCACTTTAGTAGAAGATCATTGGCTAGGCTTATTAGAACCTTCACTTACTTGGGGAAAACTACCTTGTTGAAAGGTCTAAGGTGACATTTGTTAGCTCTCAGCTCCCTACTCTTAGCCAGATTTCACAGTATACTCATGTACCACATAATGACATTTTGGTCATTGATGGACCACATTGATGGTGGTGGTCCCATAAGATTAGTACCATATAGCCTGGATGTGTAATAGGCTGTACCATCTGGGTTTATGTAACTACTGTAGGGGAAGAAGTTGTTTTCCTCTACCTTTCTAGGTTCTTCTGGCTGTTCTAAGAATTAAATTGACATGAGAGATTAACAGGGGGGAAAAAAAGTTTAATAACACATATACATGGAAGAAAGCCAGAAAAACCAATTAACTTGCCAAAATCCACCAAAGCCCTCATCTTAAGTATGATCCTTAGCTAAAGACAAAAGAAGATGTTGGGTGTCAGGAGACTCAGGGACTTCAAAAGGAAGGAAGGCAGTTCACAGGTAGGTGAAAAGGAACAAACATTTAGAAAACAAGTGTTTGGCTGCACAGAAACAGAACAACACAGAGGGGAGCCCAACAAACAGGCTTTTTCTCGGCTCCTCCCTGTCTACACCTCGTTCATGTTATGCTAAGGTGATAGGCTTCCCGAGGCAAGTTTTTTATCTGAATTCTTTTAGGCAGTTAAGAGGAAGGTAAAAAGAAAAACTTTGAGGCTTTTCTTTTATTTGGAGAGTTTTAAGAGAAACTGTTAAATGCCTTTTACTCTGTCATATTTGATAAAGATGTTTTTCACTTCAAAAAAATTTTTTTGAAAAGGACTTAGTCTCACCTTTTAAGTTACCTTTTAAGTCACCTTTAAGTGTTTAAGTTTTTAACTTGATAGAATGATAATTTGCAAGGATTTGCAGTAGATAGCAGAGACTTAGAAATGCGTGTGCCAAGAAATTAACATAAAGCTTTTGTTTTAAAGAAAGAAGAGGCTCTTAGCAATCTGGTGTCTTCTGGTAGGAAGATAAATCATTTTATAATACGGAGTTGTCCAGTAAAATATCTGTGCCTTTAGAGTTTTGTATATATATGTTGGAGCTTCATGGTTTGCAAATTAAAGAGCAAAGTAGAAATCTGTCTAAATTCTACTTACATTTCTGTATTGTTAAACCATTTTGCATGAAAGGCGTCTCAACAAAACAGATGCATTCTATTAAAGTGTATTTTTAAAGCAAAATTACATTAACTGAACCCTTTAACGCATAATAATTAAGAGGTAGTTTTATAATTTTACAAGGAAACCTATGTCAATCAATCATCCTTTCTGAATGTAATAAAATTACAGTTAAGGCAATGTAGAGGCTTCTGGTTTTAAGAATATGAAGGAGGGGCTGGCCCCGTGGCTGAGTGGTTAAGTTCGTGCACTCCGCTGCAGGCAGCCCAGTGTTTCGTTGGTTCGAATACTGGGCACGAACATGGCACTGCTCGTCAAACCATGCTGAGGCACTATCCCACATGCCACAACTAGAAGGACCCACAACGAAGAATATACAACTATGTACTGGGGAGCTTTGGGGAGAAAAAGGAAAAAAATGAAATCTTAAAAAAAAAAAGAAAATGAAGGAAAAAATTTCTTTTGCTGCTTTCTTTTCTTGAAAGTTACCTTGAAACAAAAAGATACAGATTACAAAGTCCATCTTTGATGGAACTAGGGGATGTTTTTAACCCTTAATCTAAGTTACAATATGGTAAATGACCGTGTGCCTATGAGCAGAGCAACCAGTCTAGGTTAGAGCAGGTTATAAAACCTTACATTTAGGAAGATAAATTGGTAAACCTAATGTGAATGTAAATATGTTGAAGTGGTTTAAATAACTGGTAGCAAGTTTAGGCTATAGAATTATCACTAGAGGTCTAAACAAAGAAGAACAAGATAAATACTCAAGGGAAAATAAAAAGTTGTGCAGCAAAGAATATGTAGTTATACTTTATGGCTCAGCTCTGAATAACACACTAATCTAACCAAAATTGAGATATAACTACATTGGAAGAATACTGTGTAAATGTATGCAATGGGGGATAGAAAGGTAGGAAAGCTAAATTCTCATCTTCTGTAGTAGGAAGTCAGTAGATAATACCTAAAACCAGAAACTGAAGATATGGCAATACAAATCTTAAAAATACAGAGGTAGATCAAAACAATCAGCTATAAAGGAATTGAAAGTGGGGCCCTCTGGATAAGGGAAGATGAGGAGAGGGGGCTGCTGTTTACCTTAATAAACTTGTGAATCTAATTGGCTTTCTTAACTGAGCACAATCAAAACCTAAAGAAAACAGAAAGAGCATCCCTGCATTTGAATAATGTTTAGTCAATCTATATAGCACAGTCTACTTGCAGTACTCTATGCCTAACAAGTATAGCCAGGACATGACAGTGGCCTGTTAGTGGAATCTTCCTGGAAGCCCAGTCAATAGCACACCTTTCCCTGCCACAGTCTGAAGAAATTAAGGAATAAAGCCATGAAGTAGCATGAGGAGGCTGAAGTATCATCTTTATTACTCTTAAAAGTTAAGTTGGAAGATACAGCTTAGAATGAGAACCAACTCCCAAATTAAATAGGCTTACCAACTTAGTCACAGGCAGTGTTCGTGGAATAGTAGCAGAAGGCATACTCCCTAAGGGCAGCTCACTTCTATGAGGAAAAGAATGAAGCTGAATTGAGCATACCCAGTTTATTCTTTCCCAAGTCTAACAATCAGATGTGTCATTCAACTCCTGGCAGAAAGAGACTGAGAGACTAATTGAACTCCCTTCTCAATGATGATAACCTCAGAAATGTTGAATCGTTCCAATCTGACATTAAGTTCTTTTAGTCTTACAGCCTCTTGTTAAATTTGTTTTTGTTTCTTTGATGCTCAGTTTTGCCATAACAGTCTGTATATACATCCAGTGCACACTCATTTTATTTGGTATAAAATTTAAGAGTAATAATCATTTTTATATTTAAAGAAGCTGTTTTTGATGTAATCTCTCAGGTTTTTTAAAAAAAGGATATGATTATAATCCAAATGTAGAGATGTAAATTATAGATAATTTGCACTTTATTTGTAGAAAATGAAACCTGGAAACTAGTTCTGAATGTTATTCTCAGAAGTCCATTTTCTTAAAGAGTTAAGTATGTGGAACACTGGAGTATTCAGAATTACATTCTGTTTTTAACCTCTACTAGATTTGGCAAAAAGTTCATCAAGTCCTACTTGAGTGCTTGCTATGTGTAAAGTCTTGTATAGATGCTCTAGAAGTTGGTATTGTCCTTTCTCTTCAGGAGCTTTTGATCAGGTAGAAATGGATATGACAAATATAGAAATAGTACAAGGCAGTATATGGAAGTAGTATAAGAAAATACTTAGTGCTAAAGAGTATTTAAAGAGAGGAGAGCACATTCAGTTAAAGGGGGATGAAATGGGCTTTTAGAAGTGTTATCTTATAAATATCTTATTTTTTTCTCAGTATTTAGTCTTGATTGAGCCTCAGAACTTAGGACATCAGTATTACAGTAACTTTTATTCTCATTATAAAGAGTAAAACATGCATTATAGAAAATTTAAGAAATTCAGAGAAGTATAAAGGATACAAAAATCATCCATAATACCATTACTCAGATAATCACACTGTCAAATTTTTGTTTCATCCTTCAAGTTTTATTTAAATGAAATTGATGTATACTATCTTGAAGTATATACTGTTCTTTTCTTTTAACATGATGATCTGTACAGTATGAGCATAAATCTTCAAAAACACTTTCTTTAGCCAGTTCCCTCTTATTGGGCTAAGATGAATGTTATTTTTTGTGTCTTTTTCTGTAGTCTCCGATTATGTCCTTAGGTCAACTTTTTAGAAGTTGATTTCTTGGGACATTTTTGAAGGCTACATGGGTTTATTTTCTCTAATACTTAATATATCTTTTGGTAAAGGATATATATACTTATTGGGTAATGTATTTATTTATATTTATTGAATAAATCTTTCCCTGTTTTTCTTTCCTGGCTTTGAATGTACTCAGGCCAATTAGAGGATTTATAGTTCTCTGTCTTACTACAACACATTAATCTGTTTCCTTCTATGTTTATCATTTGAAGTTTAGTATATATCTATGTTTTATTCTTAGTGTCAAACATTGTTGTACTTAATTTTGATGTATACAATAAGAAGGTTTTTTTCATGTCATTTCTTTTTGGAAAAGAGCCTCACCTACAGGTTTAATTTATTTTTCAGGGTTACTTTGAAAGTTGCAACATACACAGAAACAGGATAGCAGGCTTTGAAGTAAAAGCCTATGCTAACCCCACAGTGGTTCGATGTGAAATTCATCATGGGCAGACTGGAGGAATATATGTCCATGAAAAAGGAAGAGGACAATTCATAGAGAATAAAATCTATGCAAACAATTTTGCAGGTGTATGGATTACCTCAAATAGTGACCCAACAATAAGGTATTTATATATAATTATGGATGGAAATTACTTTTTCACTTTATGTTTTGTGTTATAAGAAAAGTCAAGAGGGGCCAGCCCAGTGGCGTAGTGGTTGCATTTGTGCACCTCCTCTTTGGAGGCCTGGGGTTCACAGGTATGGATCCTGGGCGCAGATCTAGCACCACTCATCAAGCCACACTGAGGCAGCATCCCACACAGCACAACTGCAATACACAACTAAGTACTGGGGGTTTTTGGGGAGAAGAAAGAAAAAAAAAAGAAGATTGGCAATAGATGTTAGCTCAGGGCCAATCTTAAAAAAAAAAACCAGGGTCTGGCCCTGTGGCCAAGTGGCTAAATGTGCTCTGCTTCGGCATCCTGGGGGCTGGTTCGGATCCTGACTGCTGACATGGCACTGCTTGTCAGGCCACCTTGAAGCGGCATCCCACATGCCACAACTAGAAGGACCCACAACTCAAATATACAACTATGTACTGGGGGGATTTGATAGATCAAACAAACAAAAAGATTGGCAACAGTTGTTAGCTCAGCTGCCAATCTTTAATTTCAAAAAAAAAAAAAAAGCTTTACTGAATAGATGCTTATTTTTTATTATTTCACATAATTATAGGGGGAATTCTATATTTAATGGAAATCAAGGGGGAGTTTACATCTTTGGTGATGGACGAGGCCTTATTGAAGGAAATGACATTTATGGTAAGCATGTGGTTTGTTCTATAAAATTTTAGAGCTTGGCCTGTCTTGTGACATTAGCAAAATGGACCACTTTGAAACCATCCAAGTAGAACTGATCCAGTTTCTTTAACTTCTCAACAAAGATTATTCTGTGATTATTCACCTTAACATTTACTGAGTACCTACTATGTTCTAAGCACTATGTCAGATGCCAGGGATGAAAATATAAATAAGACTCTAGTCTCAAGGAGTACGTACAGTTTCCTTAGATTCACTCCATTGTTTAACAATTATTTCTGTGGTATAGTACTAACCATAAAGTGAAAATACTTATTCCTCATTAAAACTTTTGAGGTATTAATTCAGCAAACAATTATTAGATATCTGTGTGCTAGACACTGATATGTTCCTAGGCTTTCTGTTTTGCTAACACTTAACTAGATAATACTTACATAAAGCTTACTCAGTGCCAGGCACTGCTCGGAGCATCTTAACTAAACTAAGTCATAATATTCACATCAACCCTGTGAAGTGGACGCTTTTAAATTTATTTCTCCCCCACTTATTGATCAGGAAACAAAGGCACAAGAAGGTTAAATAACTTATTCAAAGTCACACAGAAAGTAGATAGAATTCCTGAGATTCAAAACTTGGCAACGTGGCTCCAAAGTCTCTACTCTGAATCACTATACCCATACTGCCTACAGTCCTTTTGCATCTTTTTATACTCCTAGTTCTGTCTTGTAATGCTTATGGGCTGTAAGTATCTTTCCAAATATGACGTATTTCATAGAATCAAGCTTTTACTAAAATTCTAAGAATTTTAACTACTACGTAATGTAAAACTCTTACTGTGTTCCACTAGGCTCCATATGTTGACATTGTAACTTTTATTTTTAAATAGGCAATGCATTAGCAGGAATTCAGATTAGGACAAACAGTTGTCCAATTGTTCGACACAACAAAATTCATGATGGCCAGCATGGTGGGATTTATGTGGTAAGTTAATGAATACACTTCTAGAATTTCATGCATTGAAACCGGGGGAGAAAAGTTGAGGAGGGGGGGCAGAATTATGTCTAGCTTTAAGTAGGCCATATTCAACTTTTAGAGTATAAATTTGTGGCTTTCTTTAGTATTTAAACAATAAATAAGACTCTTGTTCTCCGTGCCAGTACATGAATTACTTTCAATTTTATGGTGTGTGTAGTGTTCTGTAAAATTTAATCAACTGACTAAATTTAGACATAGGAGATACACCTTTTTGTTAAAGTCTTTAATTATAATTGGCAGTGTGGGCTGAACTCATAACAACTGATTGGCAGTGTGAGTTATATTTGTTACACTGGAATTTTGCCAGTGTGACTACTGTTGAGTCTCTGAGATTTTCCAAGAGTATTAGGTAAAATCATAATGTCACTGAAAGTACTAGTAATATTAGACTTGAATATTTTTGTCTTCTGGAGAAGCCAATTTTTCATTTGAATTTATGTTGAAACACAGTTGAGCATCTTACAAAATTTCAAAACTTGTGTATTAGTCCTGTCTTCTGTCACCATGGTATATGAAACTGTTAGAACTGATTCAAGTATAAAAAGTAGGAAATTTCAGAAAGCTCTTTGTGTAATGCCAGTTATGACTCTCATTTTTATTTACAGTTCTGGAAATGTCTATGTCTTAAATCTTCTGCTAAAAATAAAAATTTTAGTAACCTGACACCTTATCATTTTGAAGTTATTTCACCAGTGAGAAGTGTCAAGTAACTATTAACTTACTAAATGAGAGATCTTCACTTTTATACATCTTAGAATGAAATAAGTTCTTTTGCTAAAGAAAATTGAATGCTACTATTCTTACTAAAATAGATTTTAAAACTACAAAGTCATATAAAGAAAAGTATAAAAACTTTGGAAGCTTTAAACTCAGGTAGAGGCTACATAAAAAGAATGTTATCATTACCTCCTTATCCAGATAAAAAAACAAAAATAGAAATTTTTTTTTGACATAACTGTCTTTAAAGGGAGGAACACTATAAACTATTTATACAAGATATATATTATAATCAATGTAACTTTCATTTAGCATGAGAAAGGACAAGGTGTAATAGAAGAGAATGAAGTTTATAGTAATACTCTGGCTGGGGTCTGGGTCACAACTGGCAGCACTCCAGTACTGAGAAGAAACAGGATACACAGTGGCAAGCAGGTAAGATTATCCTGGACTCTTACATGGGAAATATATTGTTTTGTAAAAACACTTTATTGTCATTTGAAAAACATTTTTTAAATTTTAGGTTGGTGTTTACTTTTATGACAATGGACATGGAGTACTAGAAGACAATGATATCTATAATCATATGTATTCAGGGGTTCAGATAAGGTAAATGTTTCCACATTTGGCTTTCTTTGGGGAGGGAGTTAGGGATATGTAGGGTATGTAGAAGAAATTTCCTTGTTATTTAATGCTCAGTCTTTATTCCTCCTATTGCATATATGTTCACACTCTTGGCTTAAATTATCAGAATATAGCTTTTCTTGGACTAGCTGAGGACAACAGCCAATGGCCCATGTGCCATGAGAGCTCATTTCTACTGTTCTGTCACCCACTATGACAATCATATCAGCTGCTAATGTACTCAAGACATGCTACTTGGAGAGTGGAAAGCTAATATAAACATACTTGAAAGCTATACCTGACTTGTCATAGGTAGTCAGTAAATGGAAGCTTCTGTTTTTATGCTATTTCTGTAAAAAGTTTTTTACACTCCTCTTTCCTGTATTTTAACAGTTTTTGGAACTGTAGTAGTTTTAATCATATCATTCAACCCTTCATTTTACATATGAGGGTGGTATATAATAATAATAGTTATTTAATCTAACCTTCTCAGTTTAGTTTACATATTAGGAGACTTATAGTAATAATATAATCTATAGCTAAGTATGTTCTATGGGAAATAGAATTTAAAGCAAAATTAAACCAGTTTCTTTACTGACAGACTTCTCAGAGCATCTTAAAGGATTCTATTGTATAGTTAAGTATTACTATGATTAATGTGGATTTTTCCACTATTATCTCATCTAATATGGCATATGGGAGTAGAGGCAATTCAAATGGCATTATTTTCTATTCTGTTCATAGGACTGGAAGCAACCCCAAAATTAGACGCAACAAAATCTGGGGAGGACAGAATGGTGGAATTCTGGTTTATAATTCTGGTATGTTTAATCTTTCTTCATTTTCTCAGTGCTAATAGTTGTTAGAAATATACTTTCTAGGGCCGGCCCAGTGGTGCAGCGGTTAAGTTCTCACATTCTGCTTCAGCGGCCCGGCATTCGCCAGTTCAGATCCCGGGTGCGGACATGGCACCGCTTGGCAAGCCATGCTATGGTAGGCGTCCCACATATAAAGTAGAGGAAGATGGGCGTGGATGTTAGCTCAGGGCCGATCTTCCTCAGCAAAAAGAGGAGGATTGACAGCAGTTAGCTCAGGGCTAATCTTCCGCAAAAAAAAAAAAAAAAATTATTAAAAAAAAAAGAAATACACTTTCTAAGTAACATAACCTAAATTTTTACATTTATAGGTCTGGGCTGTATAGAAGACAATGAAATATTTGACAATGCAATGGCTGGAGTCTGGATTAAGACAGATAGTAATCCTACACTAAGAAGAAATAAAATCCATGATGGAAGAGATGGTGGCATCTGTATATTTAATGGGGGTCGAGGTATTGTTGTTAATTTTGCATTAGTGAAAAACCCAGTTTTCCATTATTCTTCTTCCATATCTTTAATGATCAATGATATTGCCAACTAATATAAATTATAAATGAGTGGATCTCAGTCGTTTTTCTTATTGACTTGAGATGCTTTAGGAGATTAGTGCCTAGAGTTAAAGGAGACAAATGTTTACAGAACTTTTCTTTTCCTTTTGTAGCCACCTTGAGTACACCACTTGTTAGTAAGGCTTTTTTAAGGTATAGAATTTGTTTACATCCTCTCTGTAGACCTTTTATTATTCAATATAGTGATATGATTATAATAAATTTCAAAGTCAAGTTATAGAACTAGATGTGAGAAATTAATTGATCTGTAAATATATGAAATGTCTAGTAAATAATTATCGTTTTGTACTTGTTTACAACTGTGTTTGTTGGAAAATGTAATTAATGAAGCTGAGGTGTGCCCGGTTAGGATCCATAAAGGTCAACTCATTTTGCATTGAGGCAAAAGTTCCAGTCCCTAACCCTTGCAAATACATGTTCATAAAGAGACTGGAGGAGAATGTCGAATGCAAATTTATCACCATTGCTGAAATGTCAGTAACCCGACATCGTACATATCTTATAGAAGGATTCGTAGTTATTACTCTAACATTCCAAGATTTAATCAACAAACTTTACTACTACAGCCAAGCAGTGATGATTCCATTAATGACATAGACTCTCCAGGAGCTTATAATCCAGTAATTCAGTAAAGTGACATATCTCTGATAGGAGTCTTTACAAGATATAATAAGGAAACACACTACAGAATGGTTGGTTTTATTTGTAAGGTGTTGAGAAAAGGTTCATGGAGTAAAATCACTCTTGAGCCGTGTCTTGAAAAATGAGTATTCACTGGTAAAATGGGGCTGGTGGGGGGAAGAGGGCCATTCCAGGTATAGAAAACATAATTTCATACTTTTCGTTTGTTCTGTACGTATTTACTAATTGAACACCTCTGTACCAACCACTGTGATACAGATGCTAAAGATACAGTGGTAAATAAAACAGTAGTGGGGCCGGCCCAGTGGTGCAGCAGTTAAGTTCACACATTCTGCTTCGGTGGCCCAGGGTTCACCAGTTTGGATCCCAGGTGCGGACATGGCACTGCTTGGCAAGCCATGCTGTGGTAGGTGTCCCACATATAAAATGGAGGAAGATGGGCACGGATGTTAGCTCAGGGCCAGCCTTCCTCAGCCAAAAGAGGATTGGCAGCAGTTAGCTCAGGGCTAATCTTCCTCAAAAAAAAAAAAATGGTACTACATCCAGAAAGTTTATAGTCTAATGGAGTGACACATTGTATACAAAAGTCTAACGGAAGCAGAGCTGTTGTAGTAAGGCAAAAGGTACAGAAAAAGTTGAGGCTGGAGAGGGAGAAGGGCCCAAAGCCTAAGAGGCTTTGTATATGTGGTAGAAAGTTTGGACTAGATTTTAGCAGTAGCACTTGAAGAGGTTGTAGTGGACATATGCAAGATTAGAGGCAAGGAAAAGGAATTCAGAAGTCAATACTGTGAGGTACCACAGATGGGTCAAATGTCTACAGAAATAAAAACATGTTTCACATCTTCAGGGAGCAGACACTAGAAGACAACTAAGTATAATTCACTGTATGTAAGTAAAAGGTCTTATAAGAGTAATATTACCTAGTACTTATTTAGTGCTGTGTACCTTTACATGTATTGACTCATTTAATCCTCATAATAACCATATGTGGTAGATGGTATTATGCCCATTTTATAAAGAAGGAAACAGGCAAAGAGAAGGTAATTTGCCCACTCAGAGCTAGTAAATGGTGAAGTCACTATTTGAAGACCTTAAGTCTGATTCCACAACCTACTCTTAGTCATTATGTTATACTGCCAGGAGAACTATATAATTTTGATGGAAGGAAGGTGAAAACCTCCCAGAGGAAGTGACCTTAGGAAGAAAGAGTACAGGTTATTCCACGAAGAGGAAATAATATAAACCAAAGACATTAGGGATAAAAATGTATGGCATATTCAGAGCATAGGTAATGTAGTAAGACAAAGGAGGGTTAGGGGAATACTTTGAAAGGCTTTAAATGGCAAGTTAATTTTAAACTTTATTCTGAAAGTAGTTTTTTAAGCAGAAATGGGACATGATACAGTTGTGAGAAACTGGGAAAAATATAGCAGCAGAGACTGGAGTAGAGGATATTGATCAAGGAATTAGAGTAATAATGGCCAAAAATAATCAGGGCTTGAACTAAAACATTGAGGGTGCAGAGGTTCTAAAAAATACTGCAAAGGAGTTAATTTTAATTCAGCAGCATTCAGTGAGAATCAGCTATGTGCCAGGCACTGGGGATGCAATGGTCGGTAAACATGTCCCTGCTACCATGCAACTTTCCAGTTTATTGGTTACGTTTTTCTTTTCTTTTTTTTTTTTTTTTTTAGCAATTTTTGGTTAAATTCTACCTAAATAATTCTGAATTACTAGTAAACTTTCTTTTTGGCTGAAAAAGTAATCCTGTGAATTTCAGAAGGCAGTTAATAAGAAACTAAAAGAAAACCAAAATACCACCAGAAAGGCTAGTAAAATTTGTTATATGCATTAGCCTTAATCTGAGGAAATATTTTATTATAGGTCTCCTTGAAGAAAATGATATTTTCAGGAATGCTCAAGCAGGTGTTCTCATCAGCACTAATAGTCATCCAGTCTTAAGGAAAAACAGAATATTTGATGGATTTGCTGCAGGTTTGTATTTTCTTTTGTTACCTGTAGCTTGTTTTCTGTACATTGAAGTGTTTGGTTTTTAGTATATCAGTTCTTTTGCTTAATAAGTAAAGGTGTGCAAAGTATGCTGCAAAAGTGGCTGAATGCCTGTCTATTAACAGTTGCTTATGAGAGCACCTAATCCAAGTTCTGGATACTTCCACTCAGCCAACCTTTATAACATTGCTCTTGCTGTTCATTAATTATGAAATATTGAGATAGAATAAATGCAGGCTTGTACTGGCATTAGGAATACAGATAAATTCAAGCCCTCTGGCTTCCCAAACAGAACTTTTGTTTTTTTTAATCTTGATAAGTGAAATCTAAGTAACTTACATTTCAACTTTTTGCTGGTGGAGACAGTTACTTTTAGTTGTTCCAAATAACCATCTAGTGCCTTTTCTCTTCAGTAGGTAAACTAGCTGCTACCTAAACATACTTCTGGACACTATCCTCTTCTACTTGGTTTGCAAAGAAATTTTAAAATGTCATTATTAATAAGTAGTAAGTTATGAACCATCTGTATCATTCCTTCCTTTAGCAAGGATAGTGGACTATTAACAGTGGAAAGTGAATGTTACTGTAATTCAAATAAACATTTATATTTTATTCTTAGATGTTAAAATTGTTAATAGACTTTTTATGTAAAAGAACTAGTTTACTACATTTGTTGTATTTCAGGTTTCTTTTAAGAAACTATATAAAGTGATGCATCTACTGTTTGTAAATTTTACTTCAGGTATTGAAATTACAAATCATGCAACTGCAACACTAGAAGGCAATCAGATTTTTAACAACCGGTTTGGAGGCTTATTTTTAGCATCTGGTGTTAATGTGACAATGAAAGGTATGTTGTAGTCTGTTCTGCCTGTACATACACAAAATGTGCCATGAAAAGATATAATCAGAAGCCCCTGTTAATTCAATAACTTGCTTCCTTCTGGCACTATCTACAAAGTTAGCATTAACTCAAGAGAACTATTTTGAAAGTGTTGACTTGTTCTAAATAGTTGGAATATCTTGCACAAGAAGATCCATTTCTATTCTTAGCTGTTTTTTACTTCATTGGTTAGCCTCTTTTAAAGCACTTAAAAAATGACTATTAGAATAGTCATATAATCTATATTTCTATCTTAAGTTTTTATCCTCTAGAATTTTACTTATTTTTTCTTCTGTTACAGATAACAAAATAATGAACAATCAAGACGCCATAGAAAAGGCTGTTAGTAGAGGCCAATGTTTATATAAAATATCAAGTTATACCAGCTATCCCATGCATGATTTCTACAGGTATATTTCTAAGTTATTTGTGAGTCTTGAAAAGGGGGAGATAGTGATTTTTCTATTCTAAACTGGCAAGACCTAGCATTTTCAGACCTCTTTCCCTTAAATATATTAGCTAAGACAGTAAATTGGGTGTTTGTCAATGGAATGAGAATGTAACTGAAAATTTTCTAACTGTTCACATTGAGTTCTGTGATCAGTCTACTTCAGGATCCTGTGTTGGGACCATAAATAATGAAAAATGTTAATACTGCAGTAACTATAGATATCACTGGAAATGTGGAACACAATGATTCTATTGTTTTCCTAGGAGTTTCAAAGGAAAGCTGTCTTTAAGTATTCCATATATCCTAGTCGCTGTGAGTGGATTTTTACTCCCCTCTCCCCTAAAGTGTTTCAAGTAAAGATCTGAGGACCTTAATTTTTTTAAATGAAAGTTTCAACTGCCTTTCTACAACTTACAAGTCGTTTTCCTCAGAAGACACAAGACAACGAGAGAGTCACTTATTCCCTTCTTCAAGTCCCTTTTCAGAATTAATCTGGGCTGGAGCCACAAAATTTTTTTGGTCCTCTTTTCTTGGAAGCCAAAGGTCACAGAGTAATATATAAACAAAGTGCAATTATTTTGAATAAATAACATGTTCGAGAAAAATAATGTAAGCTTTTGCTTTTTAGATGTCACACTTGTAACACCACAGATCGAAATGCCATATGTGTGAACTGCATTAAGAAGTGCCATCAGGGACATGATGTAGAATTTATTAGACATGATAGGTATGTAGCACACTTGCTTGCTGTATTTCCCAATTATTTTCCCCCTTCACTTTCCTAATTTTTGGGTTTTCATTTTGCTTTAGGTTTTTCTGTGACTGTGGTGCTGGAACACTGTCTAATCCTTGTACATTAGCTGGTGAGCCTACACATGATACAGACACACTATATGACTCTGCTCCACCTATAGAATCTAATACATTGCAGCACAACTGAATTCCTTCCCTAAAGAAAATGTCCTGCCATTCTAACATCATAACTTAAAACATTTTTTTTGGAAGAAGATTTAAAATATTTGCCCATGCTACAGGAAGAGACTGTATTAAAAATGGATACACGAGGTCAGTTGACACTATGAAGCTCAAGCTACCAAAAAGAAAGTGGCAATATATTGACTCAGGATCTCAAAGCTGGGTGTTTTAGCATTACTGTGTAAAGACTTTTGAAGGGACAGAAGTGAAGAAAATAAGCTGCAATTTTGTACAGATACCAACTTCTGAAAAAAAGCTGGTGTTTTTACAACTAGCATTGAATGCAGTCCAATTTGCAGTAGTACTCTTCAATAGACAAGCAGCTTTGTTGCTGCCTTTATGGACATGGGTACCAATTGCTTTTGTAATATGGTAAAAATGTGAGCTAGCACTTCTGCGTTTCTTTTGATTTTTTTTAACATGTATTCAGATTGAGAAATATGATTTTAATGCTTTAATCTCATGTAGTTTTGTTTTTAATTTCAAGCAAAATCTTATTGTACTTGAATGTGCCCTGTTTTGTTAGCACACCTAGACTTGCTGTAACTGTACTCATGTCCCAGTATGTACGTTCTTTCTATGAAAGAGAAAACACTAATCTTAAATTATATCCAGCAATGTTTCTGGTATCCTTTAAGAAAAGTTAAGACTTATTTCCTTCCCTTCCCTGTGCAGCATTCAAAATCACCCCTAGAAAAAGTGAGTGTTTTAATGAGACTTCCTAGGAAGGGATGCACTGTAAAACAAAAGTATTCTTGTAACTCAGTTTTGTGAAAGGTAAAAACTACTATGTTTTAAAGTACACTTTAGAAAGTCTCTTCAAAACAGTCCTGTATTTGAACTCTGTTCATAGTTTTTTTTTGAACAGTTTAGACAAACTGCTGGAAATTAAAGCAATTTCCTGCATTAAGCTGAGACAAGTATATATACAGCCCTATACAGTTTCATAGCTTCCCCTTACCCCCATTTATGTGTATTGGTGACAGTGGGTATAAACAGCCTGAAAGTGTATGCATGTACCATAACATCTAGACTTAATATATTGTGGAGTATTCAATAACCATTATGTAGAAGGTAGATAAGAATTAAAAGGGTTTAATTTCCTAGAAAGAAAATGGAAAAATGGTCATTTTTAAAAAATAAAGTTTATTAGATCATAATGTTGTCTGAATTTACCACCTTTGTCAAAAGTCAATGCAAAGCTTCCAATGTAGTCTACAATTCCTGAATCAAAGTCAGCAACTTATGGACACCTTCAGCATCTACAGATGACCTTTCACTAGCCAGGCAAACTTCCCTTAAAAAAAGAAGAAAGAAAAGTTAAGGTTCACTTGTCTTATAGTGCATCATGCCATCCCTGTTTACTGTTTTAATAAGATCAGCTGCATGGCAAAATCATATCCAATTATAATTACCGAAATAATCGCAGTGACTGAGTCATCTTCTCAAATTCTCTTGCTTTTCTATGTCCTTTTTGAATAACCTCCTCTGGAATATTCGCAAGCCTTGCTGCATTAAAGCCATAACTTTTAGGACAAGCTCCCTTAATGAATTTATAGAGGAAGGTAATAGTCTCCTGGCTGGGATCTTCACATTCATTTTCTACCATACATGCCTAAAAAGAATTTTATTAGTTATATTCATGTGCTAGCAATGCAAGTACCCAACTTGACTCCCTCAAACACCTAAACAACTTTTGAATAAACAATTTGCACATACCATGTGTCCTAGGCGCACTGCAACATTTTGAGAATAATCTTCAACCAATGAATGGTAGTGGGTAGAAAACAGTGTACGACACTTTATATTCTCAGCAAGTTCTTTAACAACTGCATTTGCTATTGCTGTCCCATCAAATGTTGCAGTACCTCTTCCTGTAAAAGTAAAATACACATAAACTATATATTATACGATCTGCCTTATACCAAAAAGGATGTACCCTTACAAAGGAATACAAAAAAGGAGGGGGGAGGGTAGAAAAGTAACATCAGTTAATACATAGAAAAGCCTTCTGTAAATGGGCCCTGTTTAGATAACCAGGTCTCCTTACCAAGAGTACCTCCTAATAAGTAGCACTGATCTTATAATATGAGGATAATGACAATACTTATTGGATAGTAACAATTTTAATAGGATTAAGAAGTTAATAAAGACCTTTCATATTATCTCATCTGTAAGTATGGGTCCCTGGCACACAGGTGAGTACATTCATATTCTTTTTTTTTTTAAGAGTTGTCCTTCAGACCATGTTCCAGAAAATTATTTTTTGTCCTAATGTTTTAGAGATATCCTTCCAATACAAATTTTAGGGCCGGCCCAGTGGCGCAGTGGTTAAGTGTGCACGTTCCGCTTCTTGGTGGCCTGGGGTTTGCCGGTTCAGATCCCTGGTGCAGACATGGCACCACTTGACAAAAGCTATGCTCTGGTAGGTGTCCCACATACAAAGTAGAGGAAGATGGGCATGGATCTTAGCTCAGGGCCAGCCTTCCTCAGCAAAAAAATGAGGAGGATTGGCAGTAGTTAGTTCAGGGCTAATCCTCCTCAAAAATAAAGAAAGAAATTTTAATATCTTACCTAATTCATCCACAAGCACCAGAGAATGTGCTGTTGCATGTGTAAGTATACTAGCAGTTTCACTCAATTCAACAAAAAATGTACTTTCACCTAAAAAAAAAAATCACAAATGGGTGATGTTTTAAGAATCCTTAACAGTAGATTCATCTTTTAGGTTCATATAATTTGAATCTATCATGAACTACTCAGTGGTACTAAAGGTTAAATCTTGCATTTTAAATGCTAGAAGTAATGTTTGCAACTCTGAAAGCATTCTGCTTTGTTTGTACAACAAACATCAAATTTAAATGGCTCATACAAATTTAGAGGCAGATGTATTTATCATTTAAAATATAGAAATGAATTGTCAAATGCAGGCTTGGGGGGGAGACTCACCTGACATTATTCTGTCTGAGGCACCAAGTCTAGTAAAGACTCTATCAATTGGTGTGAGCCTACACACTTCAGCAGGTACATAACAACCCATCTGGGCCATTACAGCTAATAGGCCAGCCTGTTGAATGAGGGAGGAAAAAGGTCTTTTATGGCTGGTATTAAAGAAGAACAGAGATATATAAAGAGACAGAGACATATGCATATATCCAAAAGACAGATAATAAGCCAAGCTAATAAACATTTATTTATCTTTCTGAAGAAGCATTATGTAGGAGTCAGGCACTCTAAAAAAAAATCTTCACTATCTTAAACTTTAAAACTGAGGCCTATAAAGGCAAAGGCTTAGGGGCCTAAATGGGCTTAAAACCTCAGAGCCTGTATACTAACCTAATACACTACTAATTCTCAACCCTGGCTACATAGTAGAATCACTTAGGAGCTCTAAGACTACTGTGTGTACTTTTTTTTTTTGTTTAGCTTTCCAGGTGATTTTGATTAAAAAATACAAAGTTGAAAACCACTGTACTACACTATACTGCCTCTCTCTAGTTAGCAAATTTGGCGAACCGAAATATAATATTGGTGGTGGGGCCCCAAGGAGGTCAGCAAACGTTCTCTGTCAAGGGCCTAAGGTCTGTCACATATCTTTTTTAAAAAATTTTACAACCCTATAAATATGTAAAAAGTCATATTTAGCCTACTGGCTGGTCAACCCCTGGTATAAAGGTAAGACACATATTTATTGTCTTCCCTAAAAGCAGCTCCCAAGAGTTACTACGTCATGAATTTTATTTGCTTTCCTTTCTGAGTAAGTCTGCCATGATTCTTTTTCTTTTTTTTTTGAGGAAGATTAGCGCTGAGCTAACATCTGCTGCCCATCTTCCTCTATTTTTTTTTTTTTAATATGTGGGATGCCTGCCATGGCATGGCTTGATAAGTGGTTTGTATGTCTGCACCCGGGATCTGAACCAGTGAACCCCAGGCCGCCAAAGCAGATCATGCGAACTTAACCACTTAACCGCTGCGCCTGCCATGATTCTTTTTTAAGAAAGTTTCCTACAAATGAGTTTGAGGACGAACCTGTAATATTTGCATAATTTTCATTCATTATGAATATGTGTACCTTCAGAGGAAAGGAATTCAGTCAAGTCAAAGAGTTTGTAAAGAAATCATGACCTGAAACCTCCCTCACCGTTTTAACATACACTTCCCTTAATATCAGGCAGATATTTGACCAATGAGGTAAATACAATTCTCAATTTTACAACACAGGAGTTTCCCTTTGTTTCGTAAAAAGTCAGTGACTGAGTTCTATGTAATTTGTATGCTGTCTGGAAAAAGGTTGGTCTAAATATGTAAGTCATTTTTTAGGTGTTACAAATGACTTCCTATAATAAAGCCTTAAGGGTCAGTTTACCTGTCTCATGAGTGTAGACTTGCCCCCCATATTTGGTCCAGTAACAAGCACACAGTAAGCTTTGCCATTTTCCTCCTCTTCTTCCTCACAGCCTATTAGAATGTCATTAGGAATAAAGTCATCTCCAAAAAAAGTCTTCGTAATGCAGGGATGGCGTGATCCTTTAAGGTATAAGAAGGGAGGAGTGTCTTCTTCTGGCAGCAGAATCAGTGGACGACACATAGGTCCATCACCCCCTCGACTATAGTTAGCGAGGCACAATAAGACATCTGTTAAAGAGAAGATTAAAGTGAGGCCTCATCATTTTTGAGGTTTCTTGTTAAGCACAAAGACCCAACTTCTACAGAAAGTCTTCCAAAAATGCATTTTCAGTGGAGGTAGTGTGTTCTACTTGCTTTTTAGACATAGCAGCCTTTTCCTAACAGTAGGCACTCTTATTAGTGACATCATCATAACCAACTGCACAATACATAAAATGCTTTAATGCATTCATTCATTTACTGAAAATAAGTCATCAGAGTGTTTTACATGTTTTCATTATAGCACTTGTAGTGAAAGGAGAAATAACTTTCAATTTCAGCCCAAGAATCTCTCCCCTCAAAGACTTAGCCCCCTAACATCTGGACCAGAAGAATGCTATGGGCAAGCTAAAAGATACAGCAGAAAGATGCTGTATTGATTAATCTCTCTTACTTGGTATAATCCTGGAGCTAACCCATCTTAGGAGAAGCAGAACATTCTAACGATAGGCACACTGATATAATACAATCCTAATAAGAACATAAAATCACCAATTTTGAACACCTAAGCTGAGGGAAGGATTTTAAATTACTCTCCTTACTGTTTGAAGCTGTATTGGTTTAAGGAATTAACATGGCACACTCAAACAGAAGGATGCTATTCTATTCTAGATAGCTGTGTTCAGATCAAAATAGTTCTGTTGTAAATTTGGGTAAACTACAGTCGCTGTATTTTTAAAACACAAAAAAACAAACTGAGAGGCTCCAAATAAGTTGGCCATGAAATTTAAAGAAAAAGGAAATTATTGATGAAGCTCAAGGGGTTACCAAATTACAGACATAAATTAGGGCTCTTAGAAATCAATTACAGGCAAGTGTGACGATTTGGGCTAAGAGAAAAAAGATGAAAATCTTTTGAAGTATACACGTAAAGAGATTCACTGAAATACAGCACTGTACTCAATAAAATGCAGAAAGAGTAAAAGAATGCAAAGATTACAATAAAAAGTAATGGGTCAAGGGATAGTTTTAAATTAGTGTGTAATGAAAAAATAGAAGCTTAAAAACAGTATTTATCAAATACTAAAAATTCAATTGAAAAAAGGAAATTTAATCTCAAACAAAATCTTACATCAATCTTTTGTTCAGTTATTCAAGACTGAAGAAAGGCCAGAGGGCTACTAATAATTAAGTTTCCAGTAAACAACTTAAATTGCTTATGGGAAACCTAGTCATTTTGCCTAGTGAGGAAACAAGTATGTATTTGTCAGGCTATATACCTTGTTACTTGTGTTTAGGGATATGCATCAATGGGAACTCTGCAATGGATTTAAATCTTAATGCACAACTGCGACAAAGGGCATTATAACCAAAGCCTTAGGTATAAGCTTGTTTAAAGTCTTACCTAACACTGCGATGCACTCTACAGCAGCCTGCCAGTCCTTGTAATTTTTATCAAAGTTATAGAATAGTCGCCGCATGCAGTCTTTCAATGATACGTCTCTCCGTTCTTCAGCGTTTATCAGATTAGCCAACTTCTTCTCAATAGTTTTAGTCCAGTATCGTTTACAGCCCTTCTTCGTGGATTTCAACTCATACTCTTCTGGCAAATTACGAGTGATGAAATTCTCTGGAATTTCCAACTGGTAACGGTTCCTCCCAATCCCCCAGTAGACTATGGTCCTACAGCCAATTCTACTGCGCTGTTTCTCCAAGTATTCCAGGAGGCTCTGTTCATTTTCTCTTATGTCAGCAAGAGCTTGGTCATAATCAGAGTCAAATCCTGCTTTGGGAGTAATCAGTCCAGTCCTTCGAGCCTTTTCATGGTCAAAGGCTGTGTCCCATCGATTCAGTTCTATAGTCAAATCAGGAAAACGGCCTTCAGGATTTTTTGTCTGCAGAGTTATGACCTGCTTAAGAATTTTAGACTTAAAGTCATCAACAACTTCTTCCATAATCCCTATAATTTTACATATTACTTTGAATCCTTCCAGAGCAGAAAGAAAATCAATAATCTTTTTTTTGCTGTATGTAGTTTCTTCATACATTATAGCCCTGCTATCTGGGTGGTTCTGGCTCTTCAGGGGAGACCCAACATTATGAATTTTACTGAGTAGCCTCTCAAGGTCTGGAAGCTTCTTTAGAAGGTCTACAACCTCAGAGATTTTATCAGGCACAACCATGAGGTCTTCTATGGCATCTAGACGATCATTGATAGCATAAGGGCTACAGAGTGGGGCACAAAGCCACTGCTTTAGGAGCCGCTTACCAAAGGGAGTATGGCAAGTATCAATCTTCTCCAGCAGTGTCCCTTCAGTAGAACCATTTGTTCCATTCAGAAAAATCTCCAAATTGTTTAATGTCACAGCATCTAGCACCATTCGCTGATTGGCTTTAGTAAAGACAGCACCAGGTCTTGTAGCACTGACCATGTCAGAATCCAAGGGAATATACTCTTCAAAGTTAGCCATTGATAAAAGCTCCTGATCAATAAGGCATTTTTTGAGGTAGAAGACACAACCACCTAGAGCAGAGAGGGCCAATTCACTCTTTTCTCCTGGTGTCAACCCAACAGAATCAGACTCTGAGGTCATATCTTTAAGCACCTGGGGTAACATCACTCCACTGTCCTCATTCAACTTTTCTGTAAAATATCCTTCTTCAAGGAGAGTTCTCAAAGTTTTGGCTGCATCCCAAAACTGGGAGCCTGGTATCAGACCTTCCTGAAGAGAAGAGGATAATGAACCCTTCAGAATCATCTTAGTTTCCATTGAGAGATTTCCCTTCTCAAACAAGACTTGCACTGGAGGATAGTGTGCCACAAGAGTCCTAAACCTGGAACAATGGCGATCATCTGAAAACTGACCTATGAAAAACTTCCCCAGTGAGGCGTCAACAAAGCATACACCATACACTCGAGTATGGCCAGAAGAATCATCATCTTTTTCTTTGAGGCTAAGAAGATACTTACTGTAGTTCTCAGAGGGATCACCTTCCAGCACACTGTAGGTCTGTGTACCCTTGGTAATGACTCTACAAATCTCCCTTCTCACCACTCTATCATGCTTAGATATATGTGCCATCTTTCGGCATCTTGCCTCCATCATTTCTGGGGTCTCGGTCTGTTCCACACGTGCTACTTTATAACCCTTCTGGACCAGGGAATCTGAATATCGGCCAAATGCAATTTCAGGGAAACCAGAATGAGCCCAGTTGCCTTTCATGAATACCAGACCTAGTTCACTGACTCCAATAAGGGCATCCATATGGTACAGCTCATAGAACTTCCCCACCTTATAAAATATGACAAGATCAAAGTTCTGAGACTTAATCTGCCACCACTTCCTCATCCCAGGAGTACAAGAATTAAGAAAATCCTCAGGCACATAGAGTGTGGATGCATCAAAGTCAGGATGATCACGTCGCCTCCTGTGCAGATCTCTTCTCTTTTCCTCCTTAAGCCATTCTAATGTTTCATGATACCAGATAGTGGGGCGACTACCATCATCACATCCTCCACTAACGTGGGCTTGAGATTCAGAATTTTGAGGGGCAGAGAAAGCACTCAAAGTACTCTTGGTTTCTGATGAAATGCTAGTTGCTCGTTTGGTGGCTGAGGGCATTTCCTTCCTTGAAGTTTTCTTTTTCAGAGAGCCATTTCCGGTAACCATTCTCTTCCGCTTTGGAACAACTTTGACAGGGCTGTCCAGGCCTTCACTGTCACTATCCCCTACTCCACTGCTTATTTCATCACTGCTTCCTTCCTCCTTAGCATCTGGCTTGAATTCCACATCGGAGCCACCAATGTCGCTTTCAGAGTCTGATATTACTCTTCGTTTCTTTATTTGGCGGCTACTTCGCCTAGATCCTTGCACTTTAGGTGGTACTTCCTCTTCACTATCAATTTCATTATCTTCTTCACTCTTATCAGATGCATAAGTTGCACCTACCTGGCAGGCAAGAAAGGAGTATTTAAGAGCAAAGCAAAATTTGGAAAATTACAATATTGCCCTGGAGTATCTCTCAGTATGCTGCAACTTCATATACCAAGAGAATAACCCACCTCCAGAAATGAGAAACTATTTTCTTTCTCAAGAAATATCAATTTCAGTTTCACCTAAAATTAAAACAAGTATCACACTACAGGATTAAGTGATTCTGTCATGAGTTTTATCTTATACATACATAGTGGTGAAGCTATTAACATGACCATACATCACAAATACCCATAGGTGATGGCCTCTTAACAGGCAGCTGTGGAAATGAACCAACTTTAAATCAATATCCCTTTGTCATCTTTCTTCCAGGCTCACCTCTCCTCTTGTTACAGATGGACATGTTATGAAGTTTACCATTTTATAAATTCTTTAGTATAAGGCTGTAAGCAGTCTATACAGGTTCTAGCCCCTGCTCTTCCACAAACGAGCTGTATCATCTTTGGCAAGACACTCCCTCACATGTAAAGTAGTATGAGGCCAAATGATCTCTATAGTCACCATCCAGTTCTAAACCTGATTAATGTGACGATCCCTGGTCTCAACTTCAAAAGTAAGATTAAAAACTTTTCTTTCACTTCTCTTATACTACTCATCATATTAACTTGCTTATTCCCTATCTCATCTATAAGACAATACAGTAAAACCTAAAATCAAGCTTAGCTATAGATGAAATCTGTTTTAAGTACATAGCTAATTTACTAAATTAGAGAATGACAGTGTTTTAAATGAACCAATTATTTGTTCATTTCCTTAACAAGATTTTTAATTCACTCAGTAGTGACCACTGGGGCCGGCCTGGTGGCGCAGCAGTTAAGTTCACATGTTCCACTTTGGTGGGGTGGCCCTGGGTTCTCCAGTTTGGATCCTGGGTGCGGACAGAGCACCACTTGACAAGCCATGCTGTAGCAGGCGTCCCACATAAAGTGGAGGAAGATGGGCATGGATGTTAGCTCAGGGCCAATCTTCCTCAGCAAAAACGGGAGGATTGGCAGCAAATGTTAGCTCAGGGCTAATCTTCCTCAAAAAAAAAGGTAACCATTAACATTTAAAACCAAGGTTTTATTTCAAGGTTACTCAAGCTCTATTCTTATCAATCCAAAATACAACAAAAAGTAATAGAGCATAAAACTGGATAATTAATTTCCAGGACCTGACCACATCCTCATATATAAGTTTACTAACAGACACCATGGTCAATTTTATCACCATGTCCTTATTGTCCCTAGCTCTCCACTTGTTACCAAAATGGTACTACCTCTTAGACCATGTGCCTGCCAGCAGGCTTGAGAACTTAAGTAAAATGGGGTCCCCAGGGGGCTGGCCCCGTGGCTGAGTGGTTAAGTTCGCGGACTCCGCTGCAGGCGGCCCAGTGTTTCGTCGGTTCAGATCCTGGGCGCGGACATGGCACTGCTCATCAAACCACGCTGAGGCAGCGTCCCACATGCCACAACTAGAAGGACCCACAACGAAGAATACACAACTATGTACCGGGGGTCTTTGGGGAGAAAAAGGAAAAAAAAATGGGGTCCCCAGCTACTGCAGTGCTAAGTAATCTAACAACCTACAGTCCAGGGAAGTACAGATGTATGTGTGTATGAGTACTAAAGTGGATATATATGCAAATATATAAATAAAAGAATATCACTTTAATATGACCCCCCCTTTTTTTTTTTTACCATCACTCTCTTAACAGAAATAACAATTGTTCGCAATGTCTCACCTCCATCTCCTCCTCCTCTGGTTCTGAGGGCTCATCACACACCGCCAATTCAAGCCTCTTAATCTTGTCTTTATTCAAGGCTTCATCTGCACGTTGCATTGCTCTGAGTATTTCAGGCTTTGCACTGTAAAAGTGACCTCCTTTCTGGGCTTCCTTTGATTTTGAACCTAAAAATACATATATATATTTATAAACAAGGACTGTTAGCTGGATAGTTGGCTCAACCTACAACATGTGTCCTAATGAACAAGAATGACAACAATCAAGTATAATTTTTAATGTCCCATTATTTCTGATTGATATAGACAGACCAATAAAGCCCACAAGAAAGGAATTTTCAGTGAAACTGAAATTACCTATTTTACCTCCTTGAAGTTGTCTTAACTGTTGGGTCACCCAGAACCACTTCGGCTCTCTTCAATGACCAGGGACTGTGGCCCTAAACAGGCAAGGCACACCTCTTCAGGTGCGGCATGAAATGTAAAAGGAATTTGAGACCCTTTTGAAAAAAATTACTTAAGGGCCAGCCTGGTGGCACAGCAGTTAAATTCACATGTTCTGCTTCGGCAGCCTGGGGTTCGCTGGTTCAGATCCCAGGTGCGGACCTAAGCACTGTTTGTCAAGCCATGCTGTGGCAGGCATCCCACATAAAACAGAGGAAGATGGGCACAGATGTTAGCTCAGGGCCAGTCTTCCTCAGCAAAAAAGAGGATTGGCAGCAGAGGCTAGCTCAGGGCTAGTCTTCCTCAAAAAAAAATTACTTAAGGAAAGCAAAGACTAAATGAAGCTATGATATGGGGCCGGCCTGGTGGTGCAGCGGTTAAGTTCGCACGTTCCAATTTGGCGGCCTGGGGTTCACCGGTTTGGATCCCAGGTGCGGACATGGCACCGCTTGGCACGCTGTGCTGTGGTATGCATCCCACATATAAAGTAGAGGAAGATGGGCATGGATGTTAGCTCGGGGCTAGTCTTCCTCAAAAAAAAAAAAAAAATGAAGCTATGATATTAAAACTAAGTTTGTCCCCAAGGCAGTTAGATAGGCTATATGAAAAATAAAACAAAACAAACAAAAAACCTATTGTAAGGGACTCTAACATTTTGGGAGGATAACCCAGTTAAGACTGTTAATGTGTTTTTCCCAAAACAGCTGCATCAAAATGACTTGCTTTGCTTTAAAGTAAAACTCTTACTTTATTCATTTGATTTAAAACAGCTGTAATATTAAAATGACACTTCTATAAACTGAGCAAAAGTTTAGATACAGAAGATCACAAGTCTAATGGTACAAAATTGTTTAGTTCTTTTCCAAGAGGCTAACTAGGAATGTCTCTGTTCTCTTCTGCCCAAATATAACTGTAATTAGAAAACAATGGGGACGAGCCTGGTGGTGCAGCGGTTAAGTTCTCATGTTCTGCCCTGGCGGCCCGGGGTTCCCTGGTTCGGATCCCTCATGTGGACCTACACACCCCTAACTCAAGCCCACACTGTGGCAGGCATCCCACATATAAAGTAGAGGAAGATGGGCACGGCTGTTAGCTCAGGGCCAGTCTTCCTCAGCAAAAAGAGGAGGACTGGCGGCAGATGTTAGCTCGGGGCTAATCTTCCTCAAAAAAAAAAGAAAACAATGAATTTGTCTAAATTTAACAGAAACAAACCTTAAGTTATTTCCTTCTTTCTGTATACTAAAACTAATAGGGCATCCTAAATTTCCACAGAATGAGTGACTTTTATGGGCTGCCAAAAATAAAGCAGCAACCTCCCATTTCTCTAAAGAGCTGCACCAAAGCTACACATTTTAACAATCAGAATCATTTAGGGGCTGGCCCCATGGCCGAGTGGTTAAGTTTGCACACTCCACTGCAGGCGGCCCAGTGCTTCGTCAGTTTGAATCCTGGGCACGGACATGGCACTGCTCATCAAACCACGCTGGGGCAGCATCAATAGAAGGACCCACCATGAAGAATATACAACTGTGTACCGGGGGGCTTTGGGGAGAAAAAGGAAAAAAAATAAAATCTTAAAAAAAAAAAAAAGAATCATTTAGAGCGTGGCTCTGAACTTTCCCCAAAGCGCCTGCTGCAGCTGCATTCGTCCCCCACCTATCTAGTGACATCACTCCCAAAAGCCCCTGATGTAAACTCTACTTTTTTTCATCCATGCCTCTGCTAACTTATTCACATACATGTACTCCAACAATTTGGAAATTTAAAAGGCAGAGCAGTATAAACAGGGGTGACTTTATAAAATAGACAACAATAAGTGTAAACTTTTTTTTTGGTCTTTTAAAAGCCATTTTACCAAAGCCTTGTTTAGAATCTCAAAATTAGTCCTGGAAAAAGACCTCATTTATCATCTGGTCCAACTCTCTCATTTTATATATGAGTAAACAATATCAGAAAATAAGTTACTTTGGCTGGCCAAAATTATACAGCAAATTAGTGGAGAATACAAAACCAAATTTCCTGATCCTGCCCTGTCAGATTTCTGTGAGATTTAATTTTCTTCAGGTGTGTCCTCCCCACCCTGCAGGATGAGCACTACGACCAAAAGGCATGATTCCCAGAAACTTCTGGGAAACTGACCCTTATTCTGATTGCAAAACATTGAGTTCAACAATGTCCTACCCTGGAGAGTCTGAGGATAATGGACAAGGACTTGTTCCCATGGTTGGGTGTACAGGCACTGTATCCTGCAATCATACTGCGCGCTGCATAAGAGACTGACAGGGTGCACCTAGCCCAAGTGAAGCTACACATGCAGGACTGCTATGCCGGTGATAAATAAGGCTGGGCCTGGAAAGAGCAAGTTACCCCCTTCCAGAAGTCTGATGTGAAACTCAACTCAGATACGCTCACAGGTGAGGATTCTGAAGGCCAGGGTGCATGCATCTCAATCGGTCCTAGAGAATGTCATTGATCTATATGCTGCGTATCCTGACTGCACTGCCTTTCTTTGGGTCTTTTAAGATGGGGAGACTGTTTAATGTACCCTTTTTGTGTCTGAATTTGGTATTTTGGTCCAAATCATGAGATCCAATCACAAGATCCTTTTTCCTTTACGGGCATGATATTTGATAATGCTGTTAAGTCGCACTCAAAAGCAAAAATAACTCCACTCCACACAACAAACAGGCTATAAAGACCAGCTGCATCTTATCCTTTTCCCATGCGAAAAGCTTTCATCACACCACTCCTGCAAATTATTGGAGTAAAATACATTTAATTTCACTGTATGGGAGACTGACACTGGTGCGCATGTGCACGTCAGCATGCGTGCGCTTTCACACTCACACAAAGACACACTCTCACTCTCTCTCTCTCTCTGCAGAGTGACTCTCTTACCTGTATATGGTTTTAATAGCCTTTTGCTAACCCAGCCCCTTGTTGGGCTGTCATCAAAAAACTGTACATGAACTCGGACGGACTTCCCTTTCTCACGGATGAATGTTCCATCAAAAGGGTGGTTGTAAACCAAGCAAGGCCACCAGGGGTAACCCTCCATCTTGGCCCAAACCAAATCACCTGGTGAGAAGTCACAAGAACTGTTGCCAAAAGGAAATACATAAGTTGGTTAATGTTTGGTTAAGTTGCATTAAAGGCAATTACCTACAAATAAGCCATTCCAAGGAAGACTCCTTTGAAGGCTTCTGGCATTAATATTCAAGCACATAAATTCTAGAATTAATGGTTTCTTAAAATCAGATGTTCAAGTCATTTTTAAAAATCTAAGCAACTATTATAATGCTTATTTAACTATTAAGACAAACATAAATATAATGTCTTCTGGTATTAAGGTGAGAAATTATTTCTCAGAATCATTCAAAGTTTAAAAACTATAGCAGAATTCTGGTAGAACACTGATGGCAGGAAAAAGACACAGACTCATTTTGTGAATCACACCTATACTACACTATGGTATATATCAGGAACAGGGTATGACCCAGAGTATTAATAAAATATCAAACATACCAACTATGTAATTTGCTCATTATATTAAATATTACCTCATTAGACTTGGCTTGGAATCTGCCTCTAGTTAAGCTATGTATTCCAACACTCTAAAAGCTACCTAGCACATTACTACCCCCTGGCCCCCAAAAATCTATTTTTATGGAAAAACTCAAGTCAACAGATTAAGCACCTAATGTGCCCAAAATAGAGAGTACATATGCCTGCAAAATCAAGAACAGAGAATCTTCCCCAAAATTGATTTAGCCCTGAGGGTTTCCTAAGAATGGGAGGGGGAAGAAGAATCTGGCTAACAATTAGACCACAGAAGAGCTCCTCAGTGACAGAGGCCACAACACCTGATACTATATATATATATAGTGTGTGTGTATATATAGAGAGAGTGTGTGTGTGTATATATATTACACTAGATACCAGGGTTTCCTGAGCCTGCTTAAAGGTTTTCATTGGATAACTACAAAAGTAAAATAACTACATTACAAACAATAGTATTTTCAATATTTTGAAATAGTGATCATTAGTCAGTTGAGGCCACCTTATTCAGGCCCATCATGAAATTCAAGTATTCCTTTCTTCAAAAATGGAATACAGAAACTCCTAGGCTAGACAATTAGAAGAGAAACACGAACAGGAGCATGACTTCAGCTGGTGCTTGTCTTAAGGACCTTTATGGTACATACATTCTTCTCTCAACTTTTAGAAATCTATAATGCCCTGCACAAGTTTATAAATATTACTATCAAGCTCACCACAAAGGTCACCTTCAAACAGGAAGCTGTGTCTGCAAAACTCAAACTTCTATCACAAGTGCTTCCTCCTTATTAACATATCCATTAATTAACAGGAGACAAAGACCCTTATGGTTGTGTGGAATGGTTTATTTACAAGTCTCCCTAATTGTCAAGCAGGCTTTCCCTTAACACGGGCCAGGGAGCCACTTAACCACAAGGCCCATCACACTGGTATCAGAAAACCACAAGCTTTCTTGCTACCTAAGTATCAGAGAGTACCCTAATTTATACTTTTTTTCTGCTGCTGAAGGAGAGAAATAACCTTTGTCTATAAAGACATTATCACTTCTGAGTCTGAACATTTACTTTTAGCTTGGCCAAACAGACAAATATATATTATGTTAATTAACATGTCTCCCCACGGGAAGATATTTCTGGCCACGTAGTCTTGAGACATCAGGCTTCAAATTGTGTGCTGGCCAAGGCAGATTTTTCTGAAGGCGGGGCTGGTAGGGATACCCATATCTCAAGCCTGGCTGCCCTTCTTAAAGGCAACTAAATCCCTTTAGAAATGGAGACTTGAGTAAGGTTTTGGTGTGTACATAGTGAAGCCTTGACCCATCACTGGCTGGTTTGAGGCAGTTCGCCTCAGTGTATTGAAATTATTAAATATCTCTAGATGAGCTCTGAGGCTGACCAGTATGGAGTGAGATTCACAAAGTGTTCTTGGTTTATAAAACTGAAGATGACTTGTTTTTCTTGCTTGTGTGAACTGAGTCCTGGAGGGTAAGGATTAAAGAAGGGCTCAACTGGACACCAGCTTATTTCATTACATACTTATCTGTAAAAGTTACACATTCTCAAGAATGGAATTAGTGCATCAAAGACTGACAAGAATGCACATCTTGGTCATACACTTCAAGTTCAAGGGAGCAATATGCCCCAACCCCAATGGAATTCTATTGTGCCTGATGAGGCATAAATAAAGCACTTGTAGGAATCTCAGTTGTCTTAGGGGCTCCAGAGAAACTAAACGACTAGATCAAAATTCTTAAGCAAAAAATGTAAGATGGCCACAACTGCCTGCTAAAAGCTCCTTTCTATCCTCAATTAAGAAAAACTCCAGAGGGGAGGCCCCATGACCGAGTGGTTAAGTTTGCGCACTCTGCTTTGGCGGCCCAGGGTTTCACCAGTTTGGATCCTGGGCCCAGACTTAGCACGGCTCATCAAGCCATGCTGAGGCAGCATCCCACACGCCACAACTAGAAGGACCATCAGCTAGAACACACAACTATGTACTGGGGGGATCTGGGGAGAGGAAGAAAAAAAAAAAACACATTGGGTCTTCCTAAAGCCCAAGCTGAAATGCCAAAATAAATATTGGAATTATCTTAGGATATACATATAAATAAGATTCATTTATGATTTTACAAGTCTTTTTAAAATAAGAAATGACTTAATAAAGCTAAATATACATTGAACAGATCTTTAAAATTCTGTCTTAAAATCACATTATTTTTGCTTTCTCTTTAGTCCATAACCTTGTAGATTACTGGTTGTGCCCTAAATTTATAATCAAAATTTTTGGCTGCTTTTTAAAAATCACTCAATACCAAAGCATTGCTAGAATTTGCTTCTACAAACAATAAAACAAACTGAGTTTGTCTAACAAGTTGAGTTTTTATAAACACTGAATCATCACAGATGTGAAAACACTCTCAAACCGACTTTAGAAATCAAACTATCGGTGTTTGCACCTACCTCTCAAGGTGGACCATTACAGCGGACTTCCCCTACCCTTAAATAACTAAATGCACTACTGAGAAAAAAGAAGTAATCAGAACAATTCCAAGGGCTCCCATCATATGTACCCATCTACCTGTACCTATGCCCAGCCAGCGTTTTTTCCTTCAGCTTGGGTAACCATGGCCCATCACTTAGGCACTAGGTCTAGGGTGACCATATAAATTATCGTCCAAACTGGCTTCTATTTTCTAAACAGTATTAGAAAAGAAACCTAAAACAAACCAGGGTTCTTTGGAGAGCAGCTTAATTCTATGCCTTGAAGCAGGGACAACTGAGAATTGTCATCAGAATGAAAGAATGTTTTCAAAAGTTCTGAGGTAAAGTTAAAAAGTCATAAAAGTCAGCTTGAAAGAGGCTCCCACTGGGGCCAGCTCCATGGTTAGGTTCATGCACTCTGCTTCGGAGGCCCAGAGTTTGGCCGGTTCAGATCCTGGGCATGGTCCTGGCACCGCTCATCAAGCCATGCTGAGGTGGTGTCCCACATGAAGAACTAGAAGGACCTTCAACTAGAATATACAACTATGTAGTCGGGGGGTTTTGGAAAGAAGGAAAAAAAAAGAGGCTGCCACCCTCCAAATCATGACAAGTTGAGCCTCTTTTTAACTATATCTTTTAATTCTATCAATTAAAATAAGCTGGGTCTGGAGCTGGCCCGGTGGTGCAGCAGTTAAGTTCACACATTCCGCTTCTTGACCACCTGGGGTCGCCAGTTCGGATCCCGGGTGCGGACATAGCACTGCTTGGCAAAAGCCATGCTGTGGCAGGCGTTCCACATATAAAGAAGAAGAAGATGGACATGGATGTTAGCTCAGGGCCAGTCTTCCTCAGCAAAAAGAAGAGGATTGGCAGTAGTTAGCTCAGGGCTAATCTTCCTTTAAAAAAAAAAAAAGTTGGGTCTGTCAAACTATGAGTCCACATTGATACTTTTTAAAAAGCTTGAACTCTTTTCTCTTACACTAACTAGTAGTATATTAAGTGTGGTATCATTTGGGAAAATGTATTACTATAAATGTTTAAACGTATGAAAATTCTCAGGAAAGGCATCTACAACTAGAGCAGATAGTTACCTTTACCTAAAGGCTCTTTAAAAAAAAAAATTCATCAGGTCTGACACATCGCTCCTTGTCTATGAATGGGGACAAGGGCATACACTTAAAGATTTTTACTGTCCTCATCACCCATAATCAACAGACAATTAACTAAAATGAGATTGTGAAAAATAAACTAGCCAAGATTTGTTTAGAAAAAAATTTGTAAGTAGTCAGAAGCCTTGCTTACAGCTCTCAATTATGATCTTAATAAACTACAGAAAAAATACAGTATTGAGAAGCAGGCTCAAGGCACATGTCCTGCTACTTTTCTTGTAGCCATTTACTTCAAGCTGATGTCATCTCAGCTCCTTCCTCTCATCTTCCATAATCTAAACCACCACCTTGGGGCCAGCTTGGTGGCACAGCGGTTAAGTGCACATGTTCCCCTTCGGCGGCCTGGGGTTTACCAGTTCGGATCCTATGCGCTGACAGGACACAGCTCGCTCGTCAGGCCACACTGAGGCAGCATCCCACATGCCACAACTAGAAGGACTCTCAACTAAAATATACAACTATGTACTGGGGGTCTTTGGGGAGAAAAAGCAGGAAAAAAAATAGCACATGCTATTCAATACAGAGAACCATACAATAAATACATCCATTTAGCATGGATGCAGAAAGAATCAATTCATGTATAAGTAAACATCATAACACATTGTGCTTCTCTCACTATGAAAAAAATTGTCTGTTACAGAGGATGCACATGTAGGGGAGGAAAAATATTTTTCCTCTACACTTCTGAATTCTTGGCTGAGACCCACTCTAATAAAAGATTAACAAGAGAAAAATAAAAGTTTATTAACATGTATATCTCCTGTATTCACAGGAAATAACACTACTAAGGAAAACTGAGTAACTGTCAGAGACAGCCCCAATCACCATCTTAAATACCAACTCCAACTAAAGACAAAAGAAAACTGCTGTGTGGGGGTGGTAAGGGGAGGTTACCAGGAAAAGCACAGTAAACAAGCGTATGGTTGTTATGCAGACTTAAACCAGGGCCTTCTCCATTAATAAGAGGTCCTTGTGATTTAGAGTCATCCTTCTGCTACCAAGACGGAGACACCCTTGCAAATGGAGATTTTCTTTATAAATGTTCATTTCCCTTACAGAAGAGTAACTTGCACGGTTTTCAGAGCTTCGCCTGTGTTTCTCAAAAATAATCAGCTCAAAATAACCTTTACGGGAAAGAGGCATATTCTGGGGAGGTATATCTTGCCACTCTTCTCACAACTATACAGTTAAACTGCCTGAAAGCGTCGGTTAAACACTGAAATTACACTTCAAAGTTTGAAAAATTTGCAGGACATCTAAGACTTAGGACATTTGAAGTCGTCTACTGAGAACGACTAACCCACTCTCTGATCTTGAACCAGTTTTTTTCTGAACCTCTACTTGAAACGGCTCCTTTCAAAGGGCTACCATTACATTTTGTGCCTAATACAATACCTGTGATACACTAAATGCAAGCTTTTCAAAATGTCGCCCGCTGCTCCAACAAAAGGCTAGCCAAGCCCTGGGACAGCACCGAACTGCCCAGAAAGCAAGGACGACAGCTCCGGGCACGCTTCCCCACAATTGCGTCCATACATCCTTGCCCCGGGCCAGATCAAGGCCTTTAGAGGCCCACTCAACTCCAAAAAAATTACGGTGCCCCATCCTCCCATAGAATCGTCAACAAAAGATGCACTATCGCATAAAACAACATTTTTTTCAACTCGACAAAAATAATACAGCCTCTAAATTTTTCACTTGTTTTGGTGTGTATGCTATCTACCTACGGGATGACCAACCCAGATCCCAACACTTTCTGCCTCCCCCCCGCCCCCGCGCCGCAAACCTCACTCGGACCAATCAGGCCCCTTGGTCTGCGGTGTGACACACCCCCGGCAATCTCAGTTCGCGGCCCACCCCCGACTCCCACCTCCCCCACAGCCCGCACACCAGGCCGAGGACCCACCACCCCCAAAGCGTCTTGGCGTCCGAAGTTCACATCCAAACATCGAGTGTGTTCCCCTAACGTCTACTGAACCCGCAATTCACTAACCCAGCTCTGAAGGAGGAACCTCCTCCTCGCATCCCACTCGCTGCACGCTGCGCCCCCAGAGCCTCCAGGTTGCAGGCGTTCCTCCTACCCCGAGGCATTCCTTCTTCCCGCCACCCCCCCCCCCCCCCGGCAGGCACCACCCCCTCCCCCGCCTGAGTGCGCACTCCGCTAGGAGCAGGCGAAGCTCCTTTCTCTCCTCGCCCCACCCCCCGTGCTCCCATCTCCCCTTTCTCCTCCCTACCCGGAGCGGCTTGCACGCCCTCTCCTCCACCCAGCCCCCCACCCGACGGAACGCCTCTCCTCTTCCTCCAAACTCTGCGCGTCTCCCCTCCTCTCCAGCCCTTCTTCCTGCAGCCTCTTTCCTCCTACCCCGTTTACAATCTACATCCACCCTCCCAATGCTAAAACCTCAGCCCCTACGCTTTGAAGCCAAGTGTGCAGCCCCACCTCCTCCGAGCCCGGGGCCTGGCCCCGGACCCTCCAGTGCCGAGGCGAGCCTCCCTTCCCCGACTGCATGCGCCCCACCGCCGTGCCTCCGTCTTCGGCCCGCGTCCCCCGCCCACCGACCTGGCGGGGACCGCAGCTGCTGCCGACCTCCGCAGCCCTCCGTTGAGGTTCCTCGCCGCAGGCGGCGCCGCGGAGCCCGCCAAGGGCCCGGGCCCAGGCCCCGCCTCGCTCCAGGCCGCATCCCCGCCGGGGGAAGGGGAGGCCCCGGTGGCAGCGGCGGCGGCGCCACCTTCCCCTGAGGCCCTGACCGGGGCCTTGTTGGCATTATTCAGCGCTGGAGACTTGGGGAAGAAGCTGTACAGCGTGCTCTGTCGCGACATCGCGACGATCGGCGAGGCCCAACCGCTCAGTCGGACCGAGCGGCTAAACGCTCGGCATCTACCGCGCGGCGCCTGCTGGCGGGAAACCTGGGGGGAGGCGCGCTCCGCTGGAGGAACATTGGCCGCAGCGGCCAATCAGCAGGCGCCTGGGCTTGCGCGGGCGGCGTCGCGGGCGGTGCTGGTCCGGCCCCGCCCCCTCGGGGCGCCGGGCGACGTGGTGAGGGGAGGGGCCGGCACGCCGCGCGGGGCAGCTGCCCGCGCTGCCCCCTGCCCGACGCCCCGCGGCGGGAACGGCTGTGCGCCTGGCGCCCTGGCGCCGGGTTGGGGGCCTGGTCGGGACTGGAACAGCGCGGCCGGAAGCGGGCGCCGCGAGCGCGAGGGGCCGTCTGTGCCGAGTGCACGCACCGCGTGAGCCCAGCGGCCCCGCGCAGGGGGCGAACCGAAGGGGCGCGGATGGCGGCCCTTGCGGAGAAACGCCGTCCAGCGCCTGCAGGAAAAGTCCTGGGGCGGGGCGCTTCCGCCAAGGAACCGGAAAATAAAGGATCCAGACTTTAGTCGGCGGTTGACCAGGTCTCCCGTTCACGTGTCTTCGCAAAGCGTTGCACATAGGAGGCACTCGGTAAATACTTGCTAAATGCATGCTAGCGGCAGGCCCTCTACGTGTTTATGATCAAAGCCTGCCAGCTACACACAATTTCCCTCTGCCAGGCAACGGTCCAATCATTTTACGTAGATTAAGTAAATCCACTCCAAGTCCTATGAGGAGTACTTAAGGTCCACAGCAGTCCCTTATCTGAACCTTCTGGGCTAGGTGTGTCTCAGAATGCAAGATTTTTCAGATTTTAGAAAAGTAACAGGGTGTGGATAAAATGTTCCTGTTCTCCAAATTCAAGAAAGAAACTGGAAGGACTGACAATTCTTTGGCCCTAATCCCGAATGTGATAAGTAACTGAAATGCAGAATCCCGGAAACCGGCCCCGATCAGCACGAGCTGTGTTTCAGTCAAAGCCTATCTAAGATCAGCCCTTCGCTCTGTTCGGGCAGGCGGTGTTCTGCCTCGCGGTTCTCCTTCGCTAGGCAAGTAATAAAATCAGCTCTGTTCCAGATATATTTGAGAGGTACTCACTTCCGTCCATGAGTGTAACATGTGACGCCCCCAGAGTCTGGGGCAACACCCAGGAATCAAACATATTATTTCTGCAGCAAAACATATGCTTATTGAAGCTAAGTGGGATAAATATAGATTATAAATAGCCTCAGGTCAGCTCAGGTCAAAATTGCTATCAAATGAATTTGCCACAAAACTTTTGGTTTTCAGAGCGTTTTGGATTTCAGAATTGTAGGTAAAGGATTGTTGACCTGTGTTATATCTCCCTTTATGGCTGAACAAACTGAGGCACAGGTGGGTCAAATAATTTGCCCAAGGGCCCCGCCGGGTGGCGCAGCGGTTAAGTGCGCACGTTCTGCTTCAGCAGCCTGGGTTGGCTGGTTCGGATCCCGGTGCCGACAGGGCACCGCTTGGCACACCATGCTGTGGTAGGCGTCCCACGTATAAACTAGAGGAAGATGGGCATGCATGTTAGCTCAGGGCTAATCTTCCTCAAAAAATACATAAATAAAATAATTTGCCCAAAATCAAGTAGAAAGTGATGAAGTAGGGAATTAAATCCTGGGAAGCTGTTTCTGGAGTCCTGTATTATTAGCAGAAGTGTTATACTGCCTTCAATTTATCATCATTTCATTTTAATCTGCACAACAACGTTGGATTAGGTTGAACTGTATGAAATTGCCAATATTCAACCTTTTTTTTGATGTACAAAAGTCCTATTTCATTTAGTTCAACTTAATACGATATTATTCCTGTTTTACAAAATGGAAATGGAGACTCAGAGGGAATGAGCCCGTGCTTAGAGGTAGACTGAGACCTGGGCTCTCACCCAGCCCACCAGCCAGGTAACTGAGCAACTTCACTTCTCCGAACTTGTTTCCTCATTGTTAATGGGAACAATATTAACTTAGGACCAAATTTTGGAGGCTACAGTTAGCTGCCTCCCACAAACTTCATTAAGAATCAAACAAGAAGTCACGTATCTTAGAATCATCAAACACACAATCCCTTGGTAGGTGAGATCACCCAGCCAACTCCAGAAGGCACACACTGTGTGTAGAAATGAATGAGGAACACCCAATAAGAACAAACAGACCAAGCTGCGTGTTCAGCACTTGCTACAGCGAGGGAGTCATGTCCCATCTCTTCCATTTGGCAGAGACTCAAAGGCAGGCAGAGGAGTAGGAAAGCTTCATAGGAAACAAAGGGAAGGCTTCAGGTGCGCTGTGATTGGAGGTGGTTGGCATGGGGAAGCTGGAGGTGGGCCAACTAGAAGTAGAGCATCCTCTGATTGGTTTGGCGAGCATACCTAGCTTTCTCTGATTGGTCCAGGGTTGGAAGTGGGGACAAAAAAATAGAGAAGCTGACCAGTCATTGACCAAGTCCTGACACTTGTGGGGCAAATGCTGCAGAGGTCTTCGGTTTCTGGACTGATTGCTGCAGAGGTTGTGGTTTGGCTTCAATCTGCAGCAACCAGCTCAGGAAGGCAACCATACCTGCAGCAACCAGTCCAGGGAGCCAAATGTGACCCCGGTAGCAACGCCTTTGAGTCGCTGTCAAACACACATCATGGTGGCTGACTCCTTGCTGTATCAAGCTCTGAAAAGATAGCCTTTGCTTGTTCTCCCTGGGGTGGTCTCAACTGTTTCCACATGTTGGAGAGAAGAGCCTTCCAGGTAGAAGTTGACAGTTCCTAAGTGAAGAGCAAACGCCTTGATTTGGGAACAGCAAGGAGGCCGGAAGAGAATGAGCGGGGTGGGGAGGGGGGTGGGGCAGGGGCTGTAGGACCTGAGGTTGGAGAGGAAAGGCAAGGGGCAGGCCATCCGAGCCCTCCTGGGACTTTTGGCTTTGCCTCTGAGTGAGCTGGGGAGCCACTGCAGGTTTCGAGCGGACGACTGGCCTGATCTGACAGGATTGCTGTGTTGAGAATAGGCTGTAGTAAAATAAACAGTAACCTAATTCAGCTGTATTGTTCTCTACAGAAGAAAGAGTGTGCAGTTAGGGAGAGTATGGTCTGCACAGAGTCTAGGAAAAAAAGAGCCAAAAGAGCAGGAATTAGCGGTATTTATATCTAAACGTCTGGACCCATTTACTCTGGGATGACTCATGAGTGGGGGAGGGTGGAATATGTCTCAAGAGTTGACTGTGTGTGCTCTGCCCCTGAGCTCCCCAAGCTCATGTGACACCTCCTTCAACTGAGTTCCTACTTTGTATCAGGCACTAATGTTGGCACAGGAAATACAGCCATGAAACAGACACGCACGTCCCAAGGAGATGGAGACTGCTGGGAAAACAAGCAGTTACAGTATGCCAGTCCCAGCGGACTCGTACATTATATTCGATCACCTTGGTAGGGATTTAGGCTAGAGTCATGGTTCCCAAACTGAGCACCAACATACCCCAGGGAACAAGAGCAAATTCACAGGGGCGCCATGGGGTATTTCTAAATTTCAAAGGAAACTCAGTGACATCTGTCAGACACTGCGCAAAACTACTAACTTCAAGTGCTTCACAGTTTCACCAGTAAATTGTGCTACATTGCTTTTGATGATATTGTTGGGGAGGAAAAAACAATCTTTCCTCTATCCTGTTAGGTTCAGTTTTGGGAGCCTGTGAATTAAACTGACAAAAGACAAATTAGCAAGAGAAAAGAACAAGTTCATTTTGCATGCAATGCAAATACATGCAGGGGTGCTCAGTGATGCGTAATACAAAGGGGTAGTTAGAATTTGGAGTTTATATATCTAACTTATTGGGGAAAGTGAGGGGGAAAAGAAGGCTTCTATAGGAAGGATGAATAGGCTTTTTAGGAAAGATAAATGAGTTTTTAGGAGAACAAACAAGAGACCAGAAAATTTATGATAATTGTTTATTCAGGTACAAGTGGTTTTTTTTTTTTGGAGGAAGATTAGCCCTGAGCTAACATCTGCTGCCAATCTTCCTCTTTTTGCTGAGGAAAACTGGCCCTGAGCTAACATCTATGCCCATCTTCCTCTACTTTATATGTGGGATGCCTGTCACAGCATAGCTTGCCAAGCAGTGCATAGGGCCACACCCAGGATTCAAACTGGCAAACCCCAGGCCGCCAAAGTGGAACATGCAAACTTAACCCCCGTGCCACCGGGCAGGACCTACAAGTGGTCTTTCTGTCTTCTTCATGGCCACAGAACTTCTCCGGAGAGGAGATTTATGGCATCCTCATTTCTCAGAAGTTGCTGTTTTTAATCAGATTAAGGAAGCTCTGAAAAGGCTTCTTTCTGCAACTGTTGAATGTCAAATGTCTTCAGCTTAAAATAATCTTTATACCAATTCTGGGGTTCTAAATGGATCTCCACAACATCATATATTTGCGAAGCTGAGTTTTTGGCGTCTTTTTGTAATAAAAAGCAAGTAGTAGGGCCGGCCCAGTGGCTCAGCAGTTAAGTGCGCACGTTGCACTTTGGCGGCCCGGGGTTCACTGGTTCAGATCCCTGGTGCGGACATGGCACTGCTTTGCAAGCCATGCTGTGGTGGGAGTCACACGTATAAAGTAAAGGAAGATGGGCATGGATGTTAGTTCAGGGCCAGTCTTCCTCAGCAAAAAAAGAGGAGGATTGGCAGCAAATGTTAGCTCAGGGCTAATCTTCTTTAAAAAAAAAAAAAAAGCAAGTACTATGAGAAAAATTAACGTGGAATGAAGGTACTGGTATCCAAATCTGACCCCAAAGTTTGAGAGGTTGTGCAGCACCCAACTGGCACATCCAGCCCATTACCTTGTATGGGTTATTTAAGAATGAAATAAAATATTATTTTTCCTTTTAATTTATGTGTATTATTTTATGTATTTTTTATTTATTTATTTTTTTGAGGAAGATCAGCCCTGAGCTAACCACCACCAGTCCTCCTCTTTTTGCTGAGGGAAACTGGCTCTGAGCTAACATCCATGCCCATCTTCCTCTACTGTATACATGGGATGCCTACCACAGCATGACTTTTGCCAAGCAGTGCCATGTCCACACCCAGGATCCGAACCGGCGAATCCCGGGCCGCCGAGAAGCAGAATGTGCGAACTTAATCGCTGCGCCACTGGGCTGGCCCCTATATGTATTATTTTTTTAAACAGCTACTAAATTGGTAGAACACAAATGCTTATTAAGTTGTAGGGGCATAAAAGTTAATAAGTGGAACTTTTAAGTATTTCTTTTTGCCCAGGGGGTTTGGTAAGAAAGTACTGAGATATTAACAACACCAGAGGTTTAGGTTTAGGAACCTCTTGCCTAGTGGTTAAGGGCTCCCTACTCAAACTCCGCACTCAGCTCTCTACTGTAGGAGAGGAAATCTTCGTCTACATTTCTAGGTTCTTCTGGCTGGTTTAAGAATTAAATTGACATGAGACAGAATAACAGGAAGAAATCAAACAAAGTTTACTAACGTGTATACATGGGAGAAACCCAGGAAAACTGAGTAACTCACCAAAATAGCCAAAGCCACCACCTTAAATACCATCTTCAGCTAAAGACAAAGGGTGGGAGTACTGGTTTGGGACTTCAAAGGGGAGGAAGGTATTTCACATGAAGATGGAAAAGCAAATGTTTGGTAAACGAATGTTTGTCCTGCCTGGCAGAGACAATGGGACACGGAGAGGACTTTGATCAAAGGGGCCTTGCTAGGGTCCTCCCCGTCTCACACCTAGTTCATGTTATTCTATAGTTATCCATGGAATTGACTCCTTCTTGGAACAGGCCTTCTGTCTTGAATTCCTTTAGGCAGTTACGGGGAAGGTCAAAGTTTCTTCCTGAGTCTTTTGTTCTTAAAAATAATGAGGCCAAAGAGACATATTTTGGGGTGGCCACTTCTGCTCCCCTGTAGTACCCAAACTTCATTTGTTCAAATTCTAGCTGAGTTCCTACTAACTGCAAGACTTTGTTGGGCAAGTTATTTAACCTCTCCCTGTGCCTCAGTTTCTTCACCTGTAAAATGAGAATGATGATAACAGGACCTACTTGCTGGAGTTGTGGTGAGGACTGAGTGAAATGGCACTGAGAAGCCCGCAGCCCTGTGCCTGCCCCACCATGAACACCAGATAAATGGGACAGAGTTATATAAGAAAGCTGTGAGAGTTGTCCAGAAGAATGCAGTGCTCTGTGCTCCCCTTCCGCCCATCCAAGGAACGGGCTGACCTGACAATCCTTGCCTTTGTCTGGGGCTTGGGAGATAAAGTCAAGTCTGGAAAAAGGAGGGAAGTGTTTTGTGAAGGTCGTGTCCCAGCCCAGTCAGCCCTTCCTTGATCACCAGGGACAAGCCTGTCGTCTGACAAAGTCAGGGTTTTTTGGCCAGTTGCAAGGAAGGAGACTCCATAGAACAGTGAGGAATCGTGAGGCATCTCACCACAGAAAGGAAAACCCACAGTTGTCATGTGCTTTAGGGGAGGGCAGGGGTGAGGAGAGGTTTACCTGAGGTCGTGTTTGGACAGGCTCACAGCGTGCTGTATGGAAAGTCAAATCTGGACTGCAGCGTGGACCCAATGTCCCGTTTCCTTGGAGACAACTTTTGGGGCCTCGGGGATGCCACCCTAAAACATCCCACCATAGCATATTGATTATTTCGAATTAAAGTTACTTAAAGGGGCTGGCTGGGTGGCACAGCGGTTAAGTGTACATGTTTACTTCGGCAGCCTGGGGTTCGCTGGTTCAGATCCCAGGTGTGGACATGGCACTGCTTGGTAAGCCATGCTGTGGTGGGCATCCCACATATAAAGTAGAGGAAGATGGGCACGGATGTTAGCTCAGGGCCAGTCTTCCTCAGCAAAAAAAAAACAAAACAAACAAAAAAAAGAGGAGGGTTGGCAGATGTTAGCTCAGGCTAGTTTTCCTCAAAAAAAAAAAAAAGTTACTTGAGAAGCAAAAAGGGCATTTCGACCCTCCAGTCTCTGTTCCCCCTGGAAGCAGGAAACAAATCTCCCCTGTGAAAGGGGCTCTCCCTGAGTCCTGATCCCCAGACCTGGGAATTCAGGGCAAGAAGCTGCAGAAACAAACCTTGCTCATTTGCTACCTCCAGCCTAAACTCTGCTTCAATTCCTCACTAATTGTGTATCTCCAATCTCTTTCTCCTGTCATTCCTCACAAATTTATTGTTTCTTTGTGTAATATATACTGCCTGCTTTGTTCACTCTCCAAGCATCCTGTCTCTGTGATCTCTGATATGGACATATTAAACTGGGTTGTTCTCCTGTTAATCTGGTCTTGTGTCAATTTCATTATTAGTCCAGCCACAAGAACATAAGAAGGGAAGAAAGGGGATTTGCCCAGCCCCGACGCTACAAAGTTAAGATAGATGTGGAATGGTGTGTCCAAGAGTCCCTTATCGAATGCTGTCCACCTGGGTTGTAAATCAAAGCTGCTTCTCTGTGTCAAAGCAAATGAGACGCTCCAGGCAGGCGTAGGATGTTTCATTCCTGCTAATACAATTTCAAACAACAAAATTTCTGACAGTCTACGATTGCAGAGAACAAGATTTCTCAGGGAGGAGGAAAGCTGTCGTCCTCATGCCACTCTGCAGCTGCAGCTTGTCCTTGGGAGAAATCAAGTTTCCTGTTTAACTTTGTAGCTGGCTTTATCTTTGTTATTCCAGCCCCATGAGTGGCAGGCGCATTTTTAACTTCTCATTCCCTGCTAATTTTTACTTTCTGCAACTGAAAGAAGGAGGGGAGGAGCTTTGTGGCAGCCAGGTGGAAGGAAACAATAGCAGCGGTCTGCCCTTCCAGCAGCAAGGGGACAGAACACCTGTGTACCCCCCACAGTGCCCAAGGCGTGGTGGGGCTGAGGGACTGGATAGGGGAGGACCAGATCTAGACCACCTGGGGAGAGGCAAGACAGGCCAGAGGGCTTCCACAGCCTGGAGGCATTCCCCTCCGCACCCCAGCATTCCCCTCCCACCTGTGGCTAGCTTTCTTGGAAACTTCCACGTTATCTCACACCGCAGGAGGCCTAGTACACGCATTTCTCTGGCTCCCAGAGCCATCCTGAGTGCAACCGCCAGCTCCTTTTCTAATGACTAGAGCGTCCCTTTCACGTTGAATATGGTCTCAGCCTCTGATCTCCAGTCTAGGCCTGGTCTCCCTTCCCAGCTGACAGCCATTCCTGCCCTCTGCCTTCACTCTTCTGGGATCATTCCCACCCTGAAGCCACACAGACCTGGTTTCAATCCTGGCCAACTCAGACACAAATCGTGGTGGTGGGGGAAGTGGGAGAATTCCACCCCCGCGCCACCACTTCCCTTAAGGTTCTTATGGCTGGTCAAATAATTCAAAAGGCAGGTTAGCAGGAGAAAATCAAAGTTTAATAACATGTATACACGGGAGAAACTCAGGAAAAACTGAGTAACTCAGCCATCTGGCTGAGGCTGCCTGTTTAAATATCTTCGGCTACAGACAGGGAAAAATTTGGGGTTAGTAATTTGGGATTTCAGAGGGGAGAAGACAATTTACATGGAGATAGAATGCAAATGATTGTTAAACAGGTTTTGCCGGGCAAAAAATGGGTGTGTTGGTGTCTTTCGATTGCACCTACTTTACGTTATACTATAGCCATCATATGGTATGAGCTCCTTCCTGGAAGAGGCCTTCTATGTTAAATTCTTTTAGGCAGTTAGGGGGGAAAGGTCAAATGTTCTTCCTGGGTCTTCTGAGCCTTTATTGTCTTCAGCTCAAAATAATCCGCATACCAGAATGGCACATCTTGGGGTGGCCTGTCCTGAACCCCATCAGTGGCAACCTGGGTAAATTACTTGCACTTGACCCTTGGTCTCCCAAGCTGATAAATGGGGGTCAACTAATATCTACCTCATAGGGTTATTGGGAGATAACATGAGATGAAATCAAGATGGCTACCAAGTACAAACTGTGTGCCCTTAAACACAAACCCCTTCCCTGCCTGTGTGCTGGTCCGCCCCCTGCAATGCTCCTGCCCAGTTCCCTTCACCAATCCCAACCCAAAAAGCCTCCCCAGCACAGCTGAAGTCCCTGCCCAACCCAGCCCTTCCTCTGAACACATTGTCCCCTGATCTGGAGAGCTTCGCTTTCAAAGAATGGCCTCTTCAGGTCTCAGACCCCAAGCTGTGGTTTGAGAGCTGTGGCACACATTTGGTTCTGTGACAAATCTCAGGTTGCCATTTGCCATATCATGGTGAGGCAAAGAATGACGGAACTGGATATGCCCCGTGGGGACCCGCTCGGAACCCCAGAGCTGATGTAAAGAGTACTTCAAGTTGAAGACATTTGAGATTCAACAGATGCAGAAAAAAGCCTTCTCAGAGCTTCTCTTATCTGACTGAAAACAGAAACGTCTGAGAAGTGAAGACTGCCATAAATTCCCTCTTTGGGATGGGTCTGCTCCCAGAAGAAAGACCAAGCGCAAATGTACCATAAATCCCTTCTCTGGGGAAGTTTTATGACTCTGAAGACAGAAAGACCGCTGGCACCTACTACATAGACACATTATCACAAACTTTCTTATCTCCCTAGGTTATTCTCCTAAAAATCCATTTATCTTTCCTAAAGAAATCTATTTGTTCTCCCCATAGAAGCCTTTTCTTCCCCTCCTCTTCCCTACTAAGATAGATATTTAAGCCCCGAATTCTAACCACCCCTCTGAATTATTCACTGAGTGCTCACGCATGCATAAATAAACTGTCTGGTCTTTTGCTAATCTGTTTTTTGTTAGTTTAATTTGCAAGCCCCATTCACTTAACATAAAGTGGTAGAGGAAAATTTTTCCTCCTGACAAAGATTCTTTCCTTGACCAAACTCTAGTCAGGCTCTTCTGAACTCTTTTCTCAAGTGGGCCCTGACTGTTGGGCTTTCTGTTCATCTCTGCATTGTCCAGTTTTAGCAAGAATCCTCCTGAGTCAATTTAGTAAAAGTCCCCTACCATTGGTCTGACCACGCTTTATCTCTTTTTTTTTTTTCCTGCTTTTTCTCCCCAAATTCCTCCAGTACATAGTTGTATATTATAGTTGTGGGTTATCTAGTTGTGGCATGTGGGGCGCCGCCTCAGCATGGCCTGATGAGCGGTGCCATGTCCACACCCAGGATCCAAACTGGTGAAACCCTGGGCCACTGAAGGGGAGCGTGAGAACTTAACCACTCGGCCATGGGGCCAGGCCCTGACCACACTTTATCTCTTTTCACTCAGGCCTCCCTTCAGCAAAAATCCTCTTTGGTCAGTTTAGCAAAGAATTACCCTACTTCTTAGTAATTTTCTATCCACTGACCCCCTCCCCCACCGGCTTCCTGGCTAATAAATCCCCACTCTTCCTCATCGTATTTGGGGTTGAGCAGGATCTCTCTTCCATATTACAAAACCCCATTGTAATAGCCCCTCTTGAATAAAGTCTGCATTACCATCTTTAACAAGTGTCATGAATGATTCTTTCTTTAACACTCCCACTCCTCCCCTCCCTCAGTCACAGCCCTTATCATCAGAGCCAACCCCCCATTGTGTATAAAGAGAAACTGAGAAGTTAAGTAGCTAAACAAGGAGGGATTCAGAATTCGGACTCTGGGGCCCAGATTTACCACCTAACCAGTCATGTGACCTTACACAGGTTACTTAACCTCTCTGTGCTTAGAGGAGGCACATCTATTACATGGGGCAAACAACAGTACCCATTTCACCGGGTTATTGTGAGAATTAAATGAGTTAGTACCCATAAAGTGCTTAGAACTGTCCAACAGAGTAAGCACTATATAATAGTTACTTATTTTTTAAAGAAGGTACTTTTTTTTTTTAAGATTTTATTTTTTTTCTTTTTCTCCCCAAAGTCCCCCGGTACATAGTTGTGTATTTTAGTTGTGGGTCCTTCTAGTTGTGGCATGTGGGACGCTGCCTCAGCATGGTCTGATGAGCGGTGCCATGTCCACGACCAGTATGCGAACCGGCGAAACCCTGGGCCGCGAAGCAGAGCACGCGAACTTAACCACTCGGCCATGGGGCCAGCCTTAGGACCCTCAGTTAGTTTATGATGAGAACTGAAATGAATACACTTTCCTGTCCCTGTGTAAACAATACTAGACCCAGCAAAAGTAATTTAGCTGCTTGCTCCAGGAAATATCTGCTCCTGAAAGATAAGATTGTAAATTAACAAAGCAATTGACTTATCAAGACCAAAGGCTTGCTTATCAAGACTTTTTCAAGACCCTTGCCTCCAGGACCAAACCAATCTGTTAAGTCATAAATTCTGCCCCATCCAATCAGTTTCCTCCCTTGTAAGGCCCAAACTCACAAGAGTACTTTCTGGAGTTCTAGACCATATATCCCACAGCATGGTTGTCTCATAGGCATCTCACACTTAGCACATTTAAAGCTGAACTCTTGCTCCCTCCTCCCAACCTGTCCCTTCTCTTCTCCATCTTTTTTTTTTTTTTTAGGAAGGTTAGCCCTGAGCTAACATCTGCCAATCCTCCTCTTTTTGCTGAGGAAGACTGGCCCTGAGCTAAGATCCACGCCCATCTTCCTCTACTTTATACATGGGATGCCTACCACAGCATGGCTTGATGAGCAGTGCCCTGTCCGCACCTGAGATCCAAACCGGCGAACCCTGGGCCACTGAAGCAGAATGTGCGCACTTAACCGCTGCACTACTGGGCTGGCCCCTCTTCACCATCTTAGTAAGTGGCACCTCTCTGTTCATCCAGTTGCTCAAACCAGAAACCTTTGATACTGCCTCCTCCCTTATGCTTGTGGGGGAGGAAGAAATTCTCCTCTACCTTTCTAGGTTCTTCTGGCTGGTCTAAGAGTTAAATTGACGTGAATCAAATTAATAGGAGAAAATCAAATTTATTTGCATACATACAGGAACCCCACATATATGAAAGGGTCAGACACCCCACATACATGAGAGGTTCAGAGACGAAAAGGTAAAATGAGATACATATGCCATCTTGAGGTAAGGGATGGGACAGGGGCCTGAGGCTTCAGAGAGGAGGAGGGTAATTCACAGGAGGATAAGAAGAGCGGATGTTCAGTAATTAAAGGCTCGCCCTGCCATACAGATAGGTCATAAAAAGTTACTTCTGGCAATAATTCTCATTATGAGCAAGGCCCCCAACTGAAATTCTTTACAGGAGAGGGAAAAGTTTCTCTTGGGCCTGCAGGGTCTTGATGGCCTTTAGCTCAAAATATTCCACACGCCAAAGCAGCACATCCTGGAGAAGCCTGTTCTGAATCCCTCCGCTCTTCACATCCAAAATCTCAGCCACTTCTGCTAGTGCCCCCTCCAAACCCAGCACACGACTGTCCCAGCCCTCCTCCCCGGTACCCAGCATCATCCTCCCAGCGTGTCTCCCTAGCCCTCATCCATTCTCCATGCAACAGCCAGAGTGACCTTTTCAAAGCACTAATCAGATCATGTCGTCACTCCCAGTCCCTTAGAACTTTCCAGAGGATTCCCATCACACTTGGAATACAATCCAAACCCCACACCATAGGTTCTGCCACATCTCTAATCTTATTTTATGCCCTTGATACTGAACCTCTTAATCTCAAATTCACATGCTGATGCACAATAAGACAATCACTGAGATACTGGCTCTTGGAGATGGAGAAAGTTTTATCTGAATTTGCCAAAATGAGTCAGTGAGAGGATAGGTTTTCTCAAATCTGACTTGACAAAAGAAGAAAGCAGGGGTTTTGTTTTGTTCTGTTTTTTTGTGAGGAAGATTGGCCCTGAGCTAACATCTGTTGCCAATCTTCCTCTTTTTGTTTGAGGAAGATTGTCGCTGAGCTGACATCTATGCCCATCCTCCTCTATTTTATGTGGGATGCTGCCGCACATGGCTTGCCCAGTGGTGCTAGGTCTGCACCCAGGATATGAACCTGTAAGCCCTCAGGCCATCGAAGGAGAGCTGTGAACTTAGCCACTATGCCACTGGCCAGCCCCAGCAGGGGGTTTTATAGAGATAAGGGGATTAGGAGGAAGAGTTTCGGAGAAACAAAGGGGAAATCCATGTTTCTTTCACTCTAGATAAGGCCTGGGCAATCAGACTTCTGGGCATCTGGGCAGCTGGGGGCTGGTCCTCTAGGGATCACAACTTCCTTGAATGCATTCTTTTCTTCTGCAAAACAAGCTCACAAATCCTCGTGACCCTTGAGTCACCCCTCAGGTTAAACAAGAAAACAGCAAATTAACAAGATTAACTTCTTTTCCTCTGTGTCTGTGTTGGGAGCAAGGTTGAAGGGTGATCATATTCTTATTGAATATTTACAGTAACCCTCAGGTACCCAGCTTTACCCTCACTTTCCTTGCTCACTATACTCTGGGCACCTCAGAGCCTCTTTCTCATCTCCAAGCCTTCACATGAGCTGTGCCATCTGCCTGGTCTTTGTCTGGCTCCTTCTCATCCTCCGGGTCTTCCTCAATCTAAAGTAGGTCCTGCTTACTATTCTCATTCAACGCACCAATCACACTTTCTAATTATGTTTATTTATTTTTTTATTTATTGCTTAGCTTTGCCACTGTACTTCAAGCTCTAAAATCTCATTCACTACTGTACAGTGAATACTCAGAGTGGTGCCTGTGTATATTTGGCCCTCGTAGCGAGCGGATTGCATTAATGGCCTCCTTTCTTCCTGTAATTTTGTAGGCCCCTCCCTCTTTGTCTCTGGCCTCGCCGTGTGACTTGCTTTGGCCAGTGGGATGTTAGCAAACATGACTGCAAATAGATGCTCATGTGCTCTTCCACTTGCCCTCTTGCCCAATTGGGCTTATTCTTTCTTAGGTCCTGCCATTGCCATGAGACTATACCCCACCAGTCTGCTGAAGGGATGTGAGGGGAATATAGAGAAGACCTGAGTCAGCCTGGCTGAGGCCATCCATAGCCAGCTGATGCTCAGATGTGCAAAGGAGCCAGCCAAGATCAGAAGAATCACCTACCTGGCCCACAGCTGACTGCAGACTTGTAAATAAGCCTCCTGAGACCAGAAAACCCTGAAAGCCAACCTATAGACTCACGAACAATAATAAATAGTTATAATTTTAGCTCACTAGGTTTTTGTGTAATTTTTTTTTTGAGGAAGATTAGCCCTGAGCTAACTGCTGCCAATCCTCCTCTTTTTGCTGGGGAAGACTGGCCTTGAGCTAACATCCGTGCCCATCCTCCTCTACTTTATATGTGGGATGTCTACTACAGCATGGCATGCCAAGCAGTGCCATGTCTGCACTCGGGATCCGAACCAGCAAACCCCAGGCCACTGAAGCAAAACGTGTGCACTTAACCGCTGCACCACTGAGCCGGCCCAGTTTTTGTGTAATTTATTACACAGCATTACTGTGATAGTAGATAACTGGTATAGCACTCACTGAATATTTGTTGGCTAAGTGAGTACTGGTGAATTTCAGACACTAGAGCAGGGCAGGAGGTCTGGGAAATTTCTTTGGGCTTAAGGGGCCTCCCTTTCAGCACATCCCATGTCAGGGGTGTACTATGGGTTAAGTTAGCTCTACTGCTCTTTCTGGCTAAGAAGGAAGCCAGGGGTTAGTAGGAATGTTCCAGAATGGAGGCACCCAGAGCTAGGGTGAAGCCGGTAAATCCTGCCTATATTAATTTCTTGCTGCTGCTTAACAAATTGCCACACACTTGACATCTTAAAACAAGACATATTTATTATCTCACAGTTTCTGTAAGGAGTCTGGGCACGCCTTAGCTGTGTCCTCTGTGCAGGGTCTGGCCAGGCTAAAATCGAGGTGTCAGCAAGGGCTGCGATCTCACCTGTGATTCAGTGTCCTCTTCCAAGCTCAGATTGTTGGCAGAATTCAGTTTCCCACAGTTGCAGGACTGAAGTCCTGCTTTCTCACTGCCTGTTGGCCAGGGGTCACTCTCAGCTCCTAGAAGCTGCCCTCAGGTCCTTGCCATGTGGTCCCCTCCATAGGCCCTCTTACAACGAGGCAAACTGCTTCCTTCTTGAGGCCAGCAGGGGAGCATTTCTCTGACACTTTGCCTTATTTAAATAGGGCTCACCTGATTAGGTTGTGCCCATCATGGATGAAGTTCCTTTTGACTAATTCAAAGTCAGCTGATTAGCAACCAAATCACAGGAGTGATATTACGTCACATTCACAGGTCTGCCCACACTCAATGGGAGGAGATAACACAGAGTGTGAGACATTCAGCCTACCACGCTACCCTTGGCACGGCAGGCCCTCCAGGACCAGTTCACCTGACCCCATCTAATCAGCAGAGTGATTAAGAATTGCCTTTCAGAAAATTTGCAATGTCACGTAGCCAGAGCATGCACATAAGAAGAAACCTTGACCTGAAATGACCACAGAACCACAGATTCTCCTTCTCATGGAACCAAAGGACCAAGACATGACCAGAACTTAAAAGTTGGACTCTTATCAGAAGTGAAGAGTCCATCATTCAGGAAGATCCAGGGCAAAAATTCCTTCCCCACCTTACTGTAAATGTTTAGAACCTCATCATAAATGTTTAGAACCTTACCATAAATGCTTGACGCCCACCAATCCAAACCTATTCCTCCAGCGTTTCTGCATGCCAGACTGTTCTCCCTAAACTCTTACATTTCACCCCAAATCCTGAATTGGAGAGACAGACCTGAGGGCACACGGCCCCTGTCTCCCTGCAGATGGATCTCTCAGAATAAAGCTGATTTCTCTCCCAAAAGCTGATGCCATGACTAATTGGTTTGTTTATGTGCATCGGGTAGGAGAACCCCAGTTTTGTGTGGTTACATCCTGAAGGCATCGGGATACTGCTGCCAGCAAGAAAGAAAATGGGAAGATCTCTCCCTGCCCTCCCCACTCTCTCCCTGGCTCCCTTTCCTTTCTAAGCTTCTCTCTGTGAGGCTGACAGGATTTTTCAGGCTGGGAGGAGAGAAAGACAGACAGCATGAGTGGGATTTGCCTAGCCCCAGGTTTCCAGTCAGGGAGACGGCCCCGGTCCTCTCCTCAAATCCCCTGCAGGGGAAGCAGGCAGGAAGCTGAGGGTGGGGGGTACAGAGGGGTCCAGTGGCCTGAGCAATCCCCTGGTCTCCCACCTCCTCAGCCATTCTTCAAGAAACCATTCTTTCCTGGAGGCAGCCAGCCTGACCCCAATCTGAAACCAGCTACAGTCTCATGAGGGCAGCCTCTCAAGTCTGCTCTGATCCTAAGATGGGACACCTTTCTGCTGGTCCCCAGAGAACAAACGTGGTAAAGAAACTCACCTCAACAGTGTTGGAGGATGGGCATGGCTGGACCCCTCTCCCAACACACACACACCCTCCCTGGACATCCTCAGCACCTACTGCCTGGGCCTCATTTGGCCCTTTCGAGATGCACTCTCTCTGCATCCTGACTGCTGCTGTTCCCCCACTAGACTGTGAGGTGCCAGAGAGGAGGAGCACAGTGTCCCCTCAGGCCATGCTAAATGATCAACCCTCTTCTGGGCTGGGCTTCCCTGGGCCATTTTGGTGCCTGACATCTCTGCCTTCAACCCTTTGTGCATGCTGCTGCTTCTCCTGACATTGTCTGCCTTCCTCCACTTAGCTCACCCTTCCTTGTTCTTCAGAAAGTCCCCCTGATGCTCCAGGCAGGGCTGGGTGGCTCTTCAAGCTCCCGCCATAGCCTACTGACGTGTCATGGTTTCTCTTTCCTACTAGGCTCTGAGGGCCTTGAGGGTCTTATCATTGCTGTATTTCTAACTATATGCCTAGGACATCCTAGGTACCGCATATATGTTAGAAGAGAGATGGGGCGGCAGTAGAAATTAGAGCCTTGGCACTCTGCTAGTCTAGCAAGACAAACAGCTTAATAGGGGACTATTTACAAAGGTCTGGACAGGGTTAACAGAAATCAGCAATGGATGATGGTGCAGCACACATGGACAAGCAATAGTAAGATACGAAGGGGATTAGTATATTCTATCCCAAAATATGCCACTTTGGCATAAGGATTGTTTTGAGCTGAAGGCAACTGAGAATCAACAGATGCAGGAAGCGTTCTCTGCCCTCACCTTATTCACCTAAAAGCAGGGCATAAATTTCCCTTTGGAAAGGTGGCATGAATGTCCCTTGTGAAGGTGTCCCCCTCTCCCATACCAGGAAGAGGAGAGCGACTCTCATCACCAGAGGCTAAGTGTCAGCACCAAGACGAATCTGCATAAACAAACCTACTAAAATAACCCTTAGCTTCCATTAGTCTCCCCCATTTATTTCCTAGCCACAATTTAATGTCCCTTCAAGCCCAAACCCTCTGTCCCTTCTTTGTTTTTTTTTTTGTGGATGATTAGCCCTGAGCTAACATCTGCTGCCAATCCTCCTCTTTTTGCTGAGGAAGACTGGCCCTGAGCTAACATCCATGCCCATCTTCCTCTACTTTATATGTGGGACGCCTACCACAGCATGGCTTGCCAAGCAGTGCGATGTCTGCACCCGGGATCTGAACCAGCGAATCCCGGGCCGCCAAAGCGGAATGTGCGAACTTAGCTGCTGCGCCACCAGGCCGGTCCTACTAATCTGTCTTTTGTTAATTTAATTTGCAATCTCCTAGAATTTAACCTAAGTGAGTAGAGGAATAGTTTTTCCTTAAGCCACTACTTCCTTAGGCCTAAAAGGGCAAGGAAAGGAGCCCTTACCAGAACTGGGGACATTGCAGCTGTAGGAGAGGGCTGGCCATAAAGCTGACAAACAAACGGCAAGCAATAGGATATACTGGAGTATATGAGGAAGCCATTTGGGATAAAACTAATTCAGCCTGACCTTGTTTTTCCAAAAGGGCCTGAAGTGACCGTTGAGCACGCGGTGTACATCTGCTTTAAGCATTTGCTATGTCCCAAAGGCAAGAACAAACACCCTTAAGATAAAGGTGCAACTTCCTCCAGACTGGCATTTCCTTAAAGATAAGCATCTCTCCCTAGGCCAGGAATTGATTGCTGTGCCCACCCTGTGACCACCCAGCTGGACACAAGAGACCTGCTACCTGCTGTGTGAATCATTGTGCTGGCTAGGCAATGTCGTGACCATTGTAAAAGGGACATTCCAATCGTATGTGATGTATGCTCTTTGAGGGTATATAACCACTCTGTACACCCCACTTCTTTGGTGCCCTTCCTTCCTTGGAGAAGGAAGGCCCCAGGCTAGCCCTCAGATCTGGCTCATAATAAACTCACCCCAATTTTGATTTATACATTGGTTATGGATTATTTGTGTTGACAAAGCTGTGGCCTCAGGTAGAGAAACAGCTACGGCCAACCCTGAGGCCAGCAAGGGGGAGGGCAACCCTTATACCCCTCTGTCTCTTGCTAGTGACCACCCCCCTTTGGCTGAACCCAATCTGAAGCCAGAGGACAAGGGAGCCCTGGTGAAGCCGTCAGCCTCCCACATGGAGCACGGGGGAGGAGGGCGGAGCGAATATGGAAGGAAGAAGGAGAACAGACAGCACAGACACTGAGCACGGCGCTCCAGAGTTCTGCAGGGCCATAAACAGAGCAGGATGAGTCCTGGCCAGCCTGGCACAGCCAGTGAGGACTTCGGAGCCAAATACGCAAAGTGCAAAGAGTCAGCTGGGTCGAGTCTGAGGAGGGGCCCCTGGGGAGACACCCCACCACCTCCACAAGAGAGTCTGGCCTCTGCAGTTCTCAGAGGAAAGGGCCAGCAGGGGGGTTCCTTAGGGCCTGGGGTAGGAGGCGCTCTCTGGGCTGGGTGTCCAGGTCTGTCCCCTCAGCAGCGGGAGAAAGCAGGGCGCCGTGTGGATCATGTCCACAACCTCCAGCACCTGACACGTCCTGGCACAGAGCAGGGCATAGCGAAAGTCTGGGAAAGAGTGAATCCCCAAGGGGGGGACGTGTGAAGCCTGTATATCATCAAAGGGATTTGCTGAAAATCAGATTTACACAAAGGTAACTCGTAGGACTCCCCCCTAGAAGCGGACTCCTGATGCTGATTTCAATAACGAGCTCGCCTTCGGTGCTGCCCTCAGCTTGGATTTGACTCCCCACACGATGGAGTGGGCAGAGGGGCCAGGAGGCCCGGGGGGCGGCAGCCGGGAGGGAGGCATGGATTTCTGCAGTCCCTCCTCTGGTCCTCGAGGTTTTAGGGGTTGAAGATTTGCTCTTTGCAGATTAGCCACCTGGGGGCGACAGAGTGGCTGACCCGGTACAGGAACGGACCTCCAGTCCAGCCGAAGGGTTTGAAAAGGCTCCTAGGTGCTCTGCCTGGCCTGCCCTCCCGGCTTTCTTCCCCGTCGTCCCTGGACGGACCTCTGCTCTCGGTTCAGGTCAGCCGCAAGAAGAGATGTCCGCCGCTGAAGCCCCGTCCCTGCCACAGGCGCTGGGCTGGCTGTAGCTGCAGGGCGTCGCGCGGCCACCAGGGGTCAGTCCTCGCCAGGCGCTCGAACCAGAGACTTTGCGGCCGGCTTTACACCTCACCTCCTCTCCCGCCATCGGCTCCGGGCTCTCGGCCTGTCCCCCATCCAACAACTCAGCAGCCAGCACCCCACACCCCGGCCTTGGTCCCGTGGGATCACAGAAGGGCTGTTGAAAGGGGGTTACCAGATAAATTACAGGACGCGTAATTAAATTCGAATTTCAGATAAACAATGAATACTTTTTGGGTAGTATAAATATGTCCCACACAATAGTTTTGCTCAATCTGGCGACCTAATTTGGAGGCAGACCCTTGCGTTCAGATTTCAACCTCACCACTCACCGAGTGACAGGAACAGTTCTCTTTTGCTTGTCTGAACCTCAGTTTCCTTATCTATAAAATGGGTAAAGATACTTCTTCATGGGGAAATGTGAAGTCTCTTGTGTGCAGGTAAGGGCTGGACAAACATTAGTGTGTCTTTTCATTCCTTGGAGCTACTGATTCTTGACTGTAGAGATGTAATATCTTCTAGACAATAACCGTTGGTAAACAGGAGACTGCAAGAGGCTGAAGACAGCGGGAGAGGCAAGGCTGGAGGCAAGGTGTGAGAACCCAAACCATCCACACCCACCAGGCTCCCCATCATCCACATTAACATGACTTTACTCTTCCATTGTCTGACTTTACTGTTCTAGGTACCTCTTGCCCAGGATGATAAATGTTGCAAGTAGCTTTACTGTTCATTCCAGGAACTTCCTGAAAGACTCGTTTAAATACCCCCAGGAGACACTTGGCAATGCATGGAGACATTTTTGGTTTTCCTGACTTGTGTGGCGGTGGGAAGACAATAGCATCCAGTGTGTAGAGGCCCGGGATTCTGTTAGATGTCCCACAACACACAGGACAGTCCCAAAGAATTATTCAGCCGAAAATGTCAGAATGCTAAGGTTGAGAAACTCTGATTTAAATGAACATCAAACTGTTCAACTCTTCAGGAGCGTTAGAGTAATTAAACAAGGAGGCCATGAGACTGAGGTGGCTCTAATGCCTAGGTGGCCTATGTAAGCACGCCAGAGCCTCAGTCTGCAAATGCCTCTAGGCCACCAAGTCAAAACCCGAGGACAACCGATCACAACAGCCGACCAGGTTTAGGCTACAGCCTGTCAATCATTTCCCTACTTTGCTTCTCCCTTTTCTCTGTAAATTTCCCCAAGCTGTCCTCCACGGAGAGCTTCTAACTACTTAGGGTTTGGCGCTGCCCAATTCGAATCAATTTTACTCAAATAAATTCTTAAAATTTGAATATGCTTCATTTTATCTTTTAATAGTTCAAAACATCAAAAGACAATTTACTCCCCAAGACTTCACAATCTTTGCCTCTGTAGGGGAGGAAGACATTTCCTCTTCCCAAATGGGGGTTCGTCTGTCTGGAGAATGAATTAAATTCACATGAGACAGAATAGCAAGAGAAAATTAAACAAAGCTTTATGAGGAACCATGGCCCGGGGCCTTTCTTCCCGAAGGAAGAAAGGGCACCGAAGAAGTGGGGTGCACATAGTGGTTATATACCCCCAAACAGGGTGTTTCACATGTGATTGAAATGTCCCTTTTACAATAGTCACAAGGCCGTTCTGTCAGCACAGAACTCGATGGAAACGACAGATAGGTCTGCTGTCCCAGTGAACGCCAAGGGGTGGCAGGTGTGTTGCCTTGGGCTGGGGGGGGGAGGGTCACAGATGAGCGCTGCAATCGGTTCCCAACCTAAAGAAAGATGCTTAATCTTTAAGGAGATGCCAACGTTGGGAGGGGGAGGGAAGTCAGTTACAGGAGGTTACCAGAGAAGCACAATAAAATGCAGATTTAAGTTCTTGCCTTTGGTATTGATTAAGAGTTTCTAGAGAGAAGGTCATCGCCTTTCTTCTTCCTGGGACAGAGAGGGAGGCACCTTTTACAGATAGAGATTTACCTTACAAATGTAAATGTGTCCTAACAAAGGGCAAGTTCCATTCCTCCTTCCCTGTCCCAGTTTACCAAAAGCAATCAGCCTCAAATAATCCTGATGCCAAAGAGACATATCTTGGGGTGGCCAATTCCAGGTCCCCACACCTCCAAGCTCTTGCCTTGCTGTGTCCATCAATTCTAAACTATTATAATATGATCCTCACTCAATTCTAATCAAGTCCCCACATCGAAATACCCACCTTCAACCAGCCTTTGCTCCCGCTCCACCAAGATGCTCATAAGACTCTGGTGAAGTAGCTTCTGCCTCACCACCATGGGAACAGAGTCATTTTGGTTCTAAAGATCATTTTGGTGATCATTTCAAGGAGCCAGTGTCCCACAGAGACTGCATCACCTGGTTATGAGGTCGGCTGCTCCCGAGTCTCCATTCCTGCGTGAGAGGTGAGGAAGATGGGGAGTGACCCCCAGGCCTTTGGGGACAGGCCTAGCCCACCCCGAATGGGCACACCCCATCATCACAGTCTTGCTTCTACCCCTCAGGCCCACCCACGTGTTCAGACTGTGTGGATCCACCAACATCCAGCCTTAAAAGCAGAAGACTTGGTTCTCTCTCTGACTTTCCAGTTAACCCCTGAGGGCTCCCTGGCGGCTCTTGCCCGGGCCTGCAGATGAGGATTCCTGTGCGGAGGAGATACAAACCGCAGGGCACTCTGAACGTTAGAGGCTAGGATGGCCCCCGTCGTTCATCCGCTGAGTTCCCACTCCCTGGCCTGGCTCGTTTAAAAATAATCAAAATATAGAGAAAAGGAAGGAAGCAGTAAAAAAGAGGAAGCACACTCTTCCCAGCGCCTGTTAACATCTGGCATGTGTCCTTCTAGTCTTCTTCTTGTGTGTATAACCTACGATCACGGCCTACGTACAAAGTCAGATCTTATTTTTTCCATTTTTTTTGAGGAAGATTAGCCCTGCACTAAACTACTGCCAATCCTCCTCTTTTTTTTTTTCTGTGGAAGGTTGGCCCTGAGCTAACATCTGTGCCCATCTTCCTCTACTTTATATGTGGGATGCCTCCCACAGCCTGGTGTGGCAAGCGGTGCCATGTCTGCACCCAGGATCCGAACTGGCGAACCCCGGGCCGCCAAAGCGGACCATGCATGCTTAACCGCTGCACCATGGGGCTGGCCCGCATTTTTTCCACTTATAATGATAACATTTCCTTGTGATATTAAAATCTCCGCGGAAAACTGAACTTAATGACTTCAAAATATTGCATTTAAGTAGATGTTGGGGCCCAGGGCAGGCTGCCCCAAAATAGCCTACAATGGCGTATTGATTATTTTGAATTAAAGTTACTTGAGAAGCAGACGATGCAAACAAAGGGCCTGTGACCCTCCTGTCCCTGTTCGCCCTGGAAGCGGGAAACAAATCTCCCCTGTGAAAGGGGCTCTCCCCGTGTCCTGACCCCCAGAGCTGGAAATCCAGGGCGAGAAGCTCACTTACTACCTGCAGCCTAAACTCTGCCTAAAGTCCTCACTAACTGTGTACCCCAAACCTCCGTTTCTTTGTCCTGTCGTCCCTCACAAATTTATTGTTCCTTTGTGTAAAGGATATATATACTGCCTACTTTGTTCACTCTCTGAGCATCATTTCTCTATGATCTCCAATACGTACATATTAAATTGAGTTTTTCTCCGGTTAATCGGGTCTTGTGGCAGTTTTATTAGTAGTCCAGCCACAAGAACACAAGAAGGGTAGAAGGGGGAGTTTCTCCCTCCTTGACAGATATAACTGAGTCTTTACTTAAGAATTCTCCTGGGGCCGGCCTGGTGGCACAGTGGTTAAGTGCAAACGTTCGGCTTCAGTGGCCCAGGGTTCACCAGTTCGGATCCCAAGTGCGGACATGGCACCGCGTGGCACACCATGCTGTGGCAGGCATCCCACATATAAAGTAGAGGAAGATGGGCATGGATGTTAGCTCAGGGCCAGTCTTCCTCAGCAAAAACAGGAGGATTGGCAGTAGTTAGCTCAGGGCTAATCTTCCTAAAAGAAAAAAAAGAATTCTCCTATGACCGGACGGCTGTTTTCAGTCTCTCACTACTGTAAATAATAATTCAATGACTATCTTTGAGCATAGGGTCCACTTTCCCCTTCCTTCAGTTATTGGTGTATGGTCAAGTCCTTCAGCAAAAAGTTTTCTTCTTGAGAGCAGTGTGAGTAACTCATTTTTGTGTCCTTTTTAACCCCAGCACTTACCCAGAGCTTGGCACACAGCAGGTATTCAAACTGGCTGGTGGCGATGGGGCTCTCCTGCAGTTCTCCAGCCCTCCTAGTCCTGGTGTGACCTTTGCCTCCATTTGGCTGCCACGAGCGGTATGATCCTAGCCCTGTGAGACTTTGGTTTGACTCACAACACCTCCCCAGACTGTCGTATCCTTGTTCAGAGAGTGGTAACCAGGCCATTTGTGTTTGATTCCAGGTGGACCCCAAAATCACCTGGGGGGCTTTTTTTTTTTTTTGGAAGATCAGCCCTGAGCTAACTACTGCCAATCCTCCTCTTTTTGCTGAGGAAGACTGGCCCTGAGCTAACATCTGTGCCCATCTTCCTCTACTTTATATGTGGGACACCTACCACAGCATGGCTTGCCAAGCAGTGCCATGTCCGCACCACGATCCGAACCGGCGAACCCCAGGCCGCTGAAGCAGAACGTGCGCACTTAACAGCTGCGCCACCGGCCAGCCCCAACCCTGGGAGCTTTAACAAAAGGAGGCTCTGGGCTTGCCTCCAGAAGATCTGATATAATTGGTCTGGTGGTGGGGCCCAGGCATGATACTTTGTTAAAAGCTCAGTAATTGATTCTAAGAGGAGCCACAGTTGACAATCTCTGAATTAAATGGTCCTTTAATTCAGATCTCTTCCAGCTCTCACGATCTGTGAGCTCTGATTGGGTCAGGTTAATGAAGCAGAAACTCTATTGTATTGCTCTGGGAAAAAAGAGCATATTAATAATTATTTTCAGGAGTAGGGAGTTAAATGCTCAGACCTCAAGGGAAAAAAATCATAAAGAGTCTTTCGCCACCTTCTGGAAATATCTTGGCTCCCCTCACCCCCTCCATTGAATGATCCTACAAGGATGCTGGCTAGCTGCCCTTTGATTATCTCCATTTCACAGATGGACAAACCGAGAATAGGGGAAGTCCTAAAGAGGACTGAGCTAGCAAGAGTCCAGCTGCTGGCAGAATCTGTAGTAGGGAGCCCAATGTGTTTAACAATTCTGCTCAGCAAACATCTGTGTTGGAGAAATTTCTGGAAGGTGCGGATGGGTGGAAAACCTGCAAGTTTAAAAGGAGTGTTTGGTAGCCTTGTGTACCCCAGAAGTTGATGCTGAGCTCATCAGGATTGGAAGCAGGGAAAGAAAACCACAGAGAGCGAGCCTGCCCGAGTGCTTGGAGCAGAGTCTCCCACTGCAGAATATCACCCCCTGCCTGTAATCCCGAAGGGGTCCAGGACACGCTACCCCAAACTGGCATAGGAATATTTTAAGCAGAAGGAATTTGAGAAATAGCAATTGCAAGAGGGACTCTCTGACCTTCCCCGGAAGCAGATCATAAAACCCTTTTGTGAGGCCGGCCCGGTGGCCAAGTGGTTAAGTTCATGTGCTCTGCTTCAGCGGCCCAGGGTTTCACTGGTTTGGATCCCGGGCACAGACATGGCACAGCTCATCAAGCCATGCTGAGGCGGTGTCCCACATGCCACAACCAGAGGGGCCACAACTAAAAAAATATATACAACTATGTACCAGGGGGCTTTGGGGAGAAAAAGGAAAAATAAAATCTTAAAAAAAAACAAGAACAACCAGCATTCAGTCTCTAAAAAAACACAAACACTTATGTGAGAGGTGCCCTCTCTCTACTTGGAGGAAAGAATTCTTGTCCCAAAGATGGGGTGGATGGCTGAGAGGAATCCAAATGAACAGGCCTTGCTAAGTCTCCCCCGGTTTATCACACCTAGCTCATAGCCTTTGTCCCATCACATTTTCCCATGACCTTTCACTCTTCATCAAAGCTGGCATAGACGTGCTCTGGTTTGACTGCTTCTTCAGGTCTTCATTTCCTTATGAAGCCTCCTGAGTCACGTAAAACTCACATTAAATACATTTGTATGCTTTTCCCTTTTTTTTTTGAGGAAGATTAGCCCTGAGCTAACATCCGCCGCCAATCCTCCTCTTTTTGCTGAGGAAGACTGGCCCTGAGCTAACATTGGTGCCCATCTTCCTCTACTTTATACGTGGGATGCCTACCACAGCATGGCTTGCCAAGTGGTGCCATCCGGGATCCAAACCAGTGAACCCTGGGCTGCGGAAGCGGAACGTGCAAACTTAACCGCTGCGCCACCGGGCCAGCCCTGCTTTTCTCTTGTGAATGTCTATTGTTACAGAGATCCAGCAGAGAACCTAGAAGGAAGGGTAGAAGGTAAAAGATATTCTTCCTCCCCTACAATCCCACCACAATAACTTTGATTCTTGAAGGTTTTTCTTGTGCCTTGAATTGCAGTTAGTTAACTCAGGCAGTTAGCAGTTAAGACAGTAGCAGGGGTTAGGAGTCAGCTGGTGAAGAGCAAAAATGGGGGACGCAGCTGTTTAGAAGGCAGCAGGAGGGGAGAGGCTGTGGGAGGAGGCCGTTCCTGTCAGCCAGGCTGCTCAGCTGAGGGCCCCCTCTGGAGAGAAAGACATTCAAGTGAAACAGCAAATGAGTTTTTCTAACAGCTCCTTCCCTGATTCGGCAGTGAAATATTGCCTGAATGTGCTTGAATCACCTTCAGGGGCTTGTAAGACACCCCGAAGAGATGAAAGTGATTTCCCCAGAGAATCCCATGACTTAATGATAGCTCAATAAGGAATAAAAAAGAAAACACTGCCACAGAGTTGAAAATAATGATTTCCTCCTGCTCATAGGCAGACACGGGGCCTTGTGGAGGCACAGCAGCTAGGAATACAGTCTGCAGGAGAATGGAAATCACCGCGGACTTCCAGCCTGGGGCTTCTCCCTGACCCACCCAGTTCCTAGGAAAGGAAGAGGAGGAGGGGCCAGCTCCCCCTGCCGTGGGGTCCTGACTTGCTCCCATCTCCAACTCAGCATGAAATGCAAACTTTCTTTCTGCTTCAAGGGCCTTAGGTTCTTTCTGAAACAGACCCTGGGAACTGAAACAAAGCCCATTGTCTGGACTATCAATTTTCTTTTCTTACATTTAAAACATTAGCCCAAATTTCAAACTTTTAACTATAATGGGCGGAATCGCCTTACGTTTACACTCAAATGCGTTTTTATGTACTCCCACCTTCCGAAAGAGTGAGACGTTGGCCTTCTGTTTCATAAAGGGAAGAAAATCGGTTAAATGAGGAATACTTCCCCTAAGAAAATAAAACACTATGTGCTCATTGCAAAGATCATTTTTATGTCTTCTAAATAGCGGTGAACACTTGCTGAAACTAAACCCATAGATGTCTCAACAGCTTTATTTGTTTGCTCTATTTTTGGCTCCATTATTGAAGCAATCTCTGTTGGCAGACATTGTTCTACCAATAATTTTTTGAGCAGTTAAATTTTTTCTTCTCTTTAATGCAATAGAACTGAGCATGTCCCTCTCTCAGGATAATCTGGAGCCTGGCATGGGTGGGCGGGCAAGAGGGAGATATCATGTTCCTAATCGGATTTTGTGCGGATCCAAAATGTGTAAGAGATTCATGGATTACTCTTCAGCCACATTTTAAGCATTTAAGGTTTGGGATCTGAGGGACACAGAAAGCTTCCCAATGGGCCTGCTGTCATTCCTGTAATTCCGCTGGGATCCTCCTCTTTGAATTAAGGCCTTGTATCTCACAATTTGCAGAACTCAATCCTAAAGACTCCTTAAGGATTGGAGCTTGCATTAGGCGATTCTGAGGAGTCTTCAAAGAAGCAGGGCTTTGCTCTGAGCTAGGTAGTGTCCGAAAGTGGAGGAAATTCTATCATTGGCAATCTTAATATTTTCTATCTAGAAGCTAGGAGGACTGAAGTGAGACTAAAGCTGTAATTGGTAAAGAAGCAGCTGTCACTCGTACTAGACAAATAGGGATTTTTGGCAGCTGTTGTGGTTTGGACAATGTGCACATTTGGTCTGTGTTCAGACATGACTATGGGGTGAGTAGTCTGGTTTGTTGTTGTGGCGGAGAATTTGCCACCCCAAAATATGTCTCTTTGGCCTCATTATTTTTAAGAACAAAAGACTCAGGAAGAAACTTTGACCTTCCCCTTAACTGACTAAAGGAATTTAAGACAGAAAGCCTGTTCCAAGAAGGAGTCAATACCACGGATAACTATAGAATAACATGAACTAGGTGTGAGACAGGGAGGACCCGAGCAAGGCCCCTTTGATCAAAGTCCTCTCCATGTCCCATTATCTCTGCCAGGGAGGGCAAACATTCATTTACCAAACATTTGCTTTTCCATCTCCCTGTGAAATGCCTTCCTCCCCTTTGAAGTCTCAAACCACTATGCCCAACATCCTCCTTTGTCTTTAGCTGAAGATGGTATTTAAGGTGGTGGCTTTGGCTATTTTGGCAAGTTACTCAGTTTTCCTGGGTTTCTCCCATGTATACACGTTAGTAAACTGTGTTTGATTTCTTTCTGTTGTTCTGTCTCATGTCAATGTAGTTCTTAGATCAGCCAGAGGAACCTAGAAGAGTAAAGGAAAATTTCTTCCTCCCCTACGCTGTCATCTTCTGACTCAGCTCACAAAGTAGTCCTATCTGATGATGTTCTGTGAGAACGTTTGTGTTCAACAGCAGAGCACCACAGCCGAGCTCTGGGTGCCAGACCACCTCCTGGCTCTCAGGGGCTGCTTTTCTCTTTTTTGTGGTTTTGTCATTAAGAATGGAGTATTGCTAGTGTTCAGGTTCATTTCTCAGCTTAGAGATCCATAGAGATGGGCCCTGAAGCAGGTGACTGTTGACAGAGGAGGAAGCCCATGAACTTAATTTGTAGGAAGGTACCTAAGACATTAGGGCAGGACGTGAACAGCCTACGCACCTTAAATTACCCCCGTTGTGACATCACTGTGTACAGCCACTGGTGTACATGATTATGGCTCTGAATTATCAAGGGAAGGTTAAATGACACCCAGTGAGTTCTTTTAAAGGAGGTAGTGAAGACACAATCCATTTTAGAACTATGATCGTAAAAATCATTAAAATATTTAGAATAAAAGTACTCATCATTGGAGCAGATATAGCCCCAGGCTTTAGCCATCCCATTGCAGTGGGAAAGGTGGGAATACCCCTCCAAGGGATCCCTGGTAGACCGGGGACACTGGGACTCTACTCTCGCACAACTTCTGGTCCAATGGGGGCACAGTTTCCACTGTTGAGGAGTCCCTGATGGAACCAGACAGATCAAGTCCCCGCCCCTACAGACATGCCAGGCTGACGGGGAGGAATGGAACCAGTCTGATAGGAGAGACACAGGTCTTGCTTGCCATCAGTTGTAGGGGTCATAACCATGGCTTGGCCTTCAGCCTTGGTGCTGTGGGACACCGCAGGCAGAGTTCAGCCTGGCCTTTCGCTACCAGCCAAATGGCATGGCTCACAAAGCAAATTTTCTGCAAAATTTCATAAAGAGAGGGTACAGCTAAGGCGAAACAGCAAAAAATATCAGTATGCTGAACTTCCAGGGAGGCCATGGCAATGTGATAAGCCAGCTATTAAATGGCTTAAAAGCCGAGAAGTGTCCTCGAAAGAAAAATCAGTGGTTGAGCAGTTGTGGAATGTTAGCGGGAGTGCGGAAGGATTGGGGAAGGTTGAGATAAGTGGAGATAATACAAAGGATCAGGAACACTTCTCAAGGGCTTCCCCTGAGCCAGGTACTGTTCTGTTTCCCATGTGTTATCACAGTCCTCACAAAAATCCTGTGAAACAGGTGCTACCATTTCCTGCATTTTACAGAAGAGGAAATTAAGGCACAGGGATGTTAAGTAACTTTCCCGAGTTCTAGTGAGAATTGGAGCTGGGATCTCCATCTGAGCAGTCTGGTTCCAGAGTCTCACACTGTGCACTAGAATGGCCTCTTGATAAATCATGAGCAGTGGGTGATCCTGACCAGGCCACCCCTGCAAGCCTATGGGCTCCTCAGAGGAAAGTGGAGCCTGCAGGGCCAGCCCTGGTGGCCTAGTGCTTAAGTTTGGTGCGCTCCACTTTGGCGGCCCAGTTCGGTTCCCAAGCACGGACCTAAACCTCTCATCTGTCAGTGGCTGTGCTGTGGCAGTGGCTCACATACAAAAAGAGGAAGATTGGAAGCAGATGTTAGCTCAGGGTAAATCTTCCTCAGCAAAAAAAAAGACAACAAAATGTGGAGTTTGCAAACTGATTCTAAAATCTATATGGAATGGCAGAAGAACTAGAATAGCCAAAACAATTTTGAAAAAGAACAATGATGGAGAACTCACACTTCCTGATTTCCAGATTTGCTGTAAGCTATTATAGTCAAGACAGTGTGTTATTGGAGAAAGGAGAGACATTATAGATCAGTGGAACAGAGTAGAGAGACCAGAAATAGATCCACATGTGTATGGTCTATTGATTTTTGACAACGGTGCAAAGATAATTCAATAAAGAAAGTATGGGTTTTTCAAGGAATTGTGCTGGAACAATTAGATATTTATATGCAAAAAAATAAACCTCAGTCCTTCATACCCCCCAAAGTGAACTCAAAATGGATGGTAGACATAAATGTAAAACTTAAAACTGTGAAACTTCTAGAAGAAAACATTGTTGCCTTGGGTTAGGCTGAGATTTCTTAAACATGACACTAAAAGCATAACCTATAAAAGAGAAAATTAATAACTTGGACTTCATCAAAATTAAGAACTTCTGCTACTTGAAAGATACTGTTAAAAGAATGAAGAGAGGGGCCAGCCCAGTGGTGAAATGGTTAAGTTCACATGTTCTGCTTCAGCAGCGCTGGGTTCACCAGTTCAAGATCGTGGGTGTGAACCTACGCACTGCTTGTTAAGCCATGCTGTGGCAGGCGTCCCACATATAAAGTAGAAGAAAATGGGCATGGATGTTAGCTCAGGGCCAGTCTGCCTTAGCAAAAAGAGGAGGATTGGTGGCAGATGTTAGCTCAGGGCTAATCTTCCTCAAAATGAAAAAAAGGAAAGAAAGAAAAGACAAGCCACAAATTGGGAGAGAATGTTTGCAAAACATATATCTGATAAAACACTTGAATCTGGAATATATAAAGAACACGTAAAACTCAATAATAAAAAAAAACAGTCAACCCAACTTTAAAAAATGGGTAAAATATTTGAACGGTCACTTCCCCAAAGACTATATATGGATGGCAAAAAAGCACATGCAAAAATGTTCAACATAATTAGTGATTAGGGAAACGCAAATTGAAACCACGATGAGAGCCGCCTACACACACCTATTAGAGTGGCTAACATTAAAAACCCAACAAACCCAAATGAGGATGCAAAGCAGCTGATGCTCATACGCTGCTAGCAGGAATGTAGATGATACAGCCTCTTCAGAAAACAGTTTGGCAGTTTTGTATAAAGTTAAACATTTACCATACAACCCAGAAAGCCGACTCCTAGGTATTTACCCAAGAGAAATGAAAATATGTTTATAGCAGTTTTATTCATGATTGCCAAAAACTGGAAACACCCCAAATGCCCCTCAAGTAGAGCATAGATAAATAAAATGTGGGGCACCCGTGCAAGGAAACGTTATTCAGCACTAAAGAGGAACGAACTATTGATGTGCGGAATGGCCTGGATGGAGCTCAGTTGCCTTATGCCAAGTGAAAGAAGACAGATTCAAGGCTACATCCTGTGTGTTTCCATTTATACGACATTTGGGAAAAGGCAAAACTATAGGGACAGAGAACAGATCGCTGGTTGCCCGGGAAAGGTTGACTGCAAAGGGACACAGGGAATGTTTTGTGGCTGATGGAACTATTCTAAATCTTGATTGTGGTGGATGACTGCAGTCAAAGCTCACAAAACTACATACTAACAGGGGTGAATTTTACTGTATGTAAATTATACCTTAATTTTTTTTTAAGATTTTATTTTTCCTTTTTCTCCCCAAGGCCCCCCAGTACATAGTTGCATATTTTAAGTTGTGGGTCCTTCTAGTTGTGGCATGTGGGACACCACCTCAGCATGGCCTGATGAGTGGTGCGATGTCTGTGCCCAGGATCTGAACCAGCGAAACCCTGGGCCCCCAAAGCAGCATGTGCAAACTTAACTACTCGGCTATGGGGTCAGACCCATATCTTAATTTTAATTATTTTTTAAAATTTTATTTATTTTTTTTGCTGAGGAATACTGGCCCTGAGCTAACATCCATGCCCATCTTCCTCTACTTTCTATGTGGGATGCCTACCACAGCATGGCGTGCCGAGCGGCGCCATGTCCGCACCCGGGATCCGAACCCGGGAACCCTGAGCCGCCGAAGCGGAACGTGTGAACTTAAGTGCTGCGCCAGCGGGCCTGCCCCCCAATGCCTTAATTTTTAAAATGGAAGAAAAAAAAGGGAGGTTGCAGCAGCTTGTGGGCACCGACCAGAGTTGGTGAATTTTACAAGAGATCTTTCCAGAATATGGCCAGTGTCCTTAAAAGTTCCATCAACTATGTATTTCCAGGCCAAAGAAAGCCTCTAAATTCAAGACCCTTTGCTGCCTGCGATTGGTGGCTTGAAACTTGAGATTGGCTGAACTCCTCTGAGGCTCTGGCCTGGGTGGGAAAAGTGCCGAGGGCAACAGAAAGCAAGCAGGAGTCAGCTCACAGAGTGAGCAGCCAGACCAGCCGACCCTCCTGTCTCCCAGCATTTCTCCAACCCATTCTTCTAGTTCCTTTGGGTCATTCTTTCCTTTTGTAAGTGGCTTGGGGAGCTGTCAAACATGATGATTTTGTATGTGATCCCACCCTCACCCCATGAAGAGACACATGAGCCTCAGTGACGTAGGCAAGCAACTACTTTTTTCTACAGGCCACCATGATTTATTCAGAGGGGGCACATGACTCAAGCAGGGACCAAACAGCATCTTCCTGGAGACCACTGGATAGACATTAGGAGAAGGAATTTCTCTCTTCATGGAGGTTGCAAAATTGGGGATGATTAGAACCAAGGCTACTTCCTGGTGGTCACCTTGCCAGAAAGGGTCATCAACAGAGCCAAGAGATGGAGAGGAGGTGAGGGCTTTGATAACATGCCCTGAGCCCCTGGATGCAGTCATGCAGGGAGCAAGAACCAGCCCTGAATTTCCCTGTCACGGAAGCATTAAGTCCTCTTTCCTGCTGACTGGTTTCTCTCTACCTGAGTCTTTACTGACACAGCCAAATACGGGCCTGTGGTCATGCACCACTGAGAGTTCCGTTCAGACGAGTTCAGCCAACGGTTGTGGACACCTGCTCTGTGCCAGTCATTGGGGACCCAGGGCCCATGAAGACACAGTCCCGGCCCTGGAGGCACTCACAGTTTCATGGAGGAGGCAGACATGTCAGTAAATGGCAAGTGGTCAGATAAAGGTTAGCTAACGTGAGGAGCTATTAGAACTCAGAAGCCCAGCGCTCACCCCAGCCTGGGGCTTCAACCAACGCTTCTTGGAGATGGCCACTGAGCTGAGTCTTGAAGTATCACCAAGGTGGAAAGGAGGGAGGAAGGGTCTTTGGGGCAGAGGCCTGAGCAAAGACCTGGCAGGGTGAAACAGCGTGACGTGTGCAGAGAAACACAAACCTTCGGGTTTTTCTAGAGGAGTGCTGTCTAGTAAATCTCTTCCTGTTGATGGAAATGTTCTATCTCTATGTTGTCTATTATGTAGCCTTTAGCTATTAAGTACTTGAAATGTGGATAGTGCAACTGAGAAGCCAAATTTTTAATTTTATTTCATTTTAATTAAAATATGTAGAGCTAGGGCCAGCCCCAGTGGCCTAGTGGTTAAGTTTGGTGCACTCCACTTTAGTGGGCTGGGTTCAGTTCCTGGATGTGGACCTACACTACTGTTCTATCAGCGGCCGTGCTGTGACAGTGGCTCACATACAAAAACAGAGGAAAATTGGTGACAGATGTTAGCTCAGGGCAAATCTCCCTCAGCAAAAAAAGGTATAGAGCTGCACGCAGCTGGTGGCTACTATATTGGGCAGCACAGCAGCTCTAGGCAGTGAAGCATGAGGCAGGAGTGGTAAGGGACCAAGCAGGCCAGGAGAGCTCAGTGAAGGGCCACAGAGGCCATTTAAAGTGTTGGACTTTAACCTGTAGGTGATGGGAAGTCTTTGGAGGGTCACAGACTGAAAAGTGACTTGGGTCGTATCACTGGACCAGGGACTGGGATGGAGCAGAGAAAGACTGGAGTTAGAAGAGCATGGCTGTGGCTCGAGGGAGAAGTTATGAGGGTCTGAAATATGGTAAATACAGAGGAGCTGGGAGGAGGGGACTGATGCCAGAGGCTTTACGAACACAGAGTCAGCAGGACCAAGTGGTCTCTTGGTTTTGAGGGTGGAGCTGCATCTCCTTCTTGGACAGATTTACAAGAAAGATGGATTCTTGGGTGGTGGGGCATGGACAGGGGGCTGCTCCCCAGCAGAGCAACTGGAGGGGATCCTGCAGCAGCTGCCAGATTCCAAGGCGCCACTTCCCTGCAAGGCAGGCTCTGTCAAGGTCAAAGATGCAGGACAAAGAGACACCTTGCCTGGCTATTGATTCTTGTTAACTTGAAGGATCACAGCAGCTTTGAAAACTACTGACTCAGATTGTAAATATTGACACCAATTTCCACAATACCAATCGCAGGAGTGGGAAGGCTCCAAAAAGACAGAGAGTCAGGTTAAAGCCTTTGTTAATTAAAAACCACCTGAATTATTTAGTAAAGTCAAAGTATCATTGAGAGTCAGGGATTTCCCGCTCACTGGGCATCCTCGAGGGGAGTGGGTCCAGCCTTCCTTTAGCTTCAAGACAGGGCTGTGAGCCGCATTCCAGGGTGGGAATGGGGGGCCCCAAGCGTAGGTCTTTTTTCTTTTTAAGTAATCAAACAGATTATCCTCTATCTGAGATGGGCCACCAAGATTGCCTCCACCCTGGTTCCCATATTCATTCGTTCACTTATCACATATTTATTGAATAACTACTATGTGCCATCTCTTTGGTAGAAGCTGGAACTATTGGGACAAAAGGCACAGACCTTGCCTCAAAGGATCTCTGAGTTTAGTGGGACGATTATAATACCGTGAATAACAGTCACTGAGACCCACTATATCAGGCACTCTGCTGGGTGCATTTTATGTGAACTTAATCTTTCAAAAACCCTATGAGTAGGAACTGTTGTGATCCCTAATTTGTAGATGAGGAAACTATGGTACAAAGGCCTTAAGTAACTCACTCACGTATACAGAACTCACTTAAATACTTAACCTTAAATCCTGGAATAGGCAAACCTCTTCTATTGAGAGACTGAATATACAAATGGACAGGGGGCCTGCCCAGTGGCACAGTGGTTAAGTTTGCACATTCTGCTTTGGCAGCCCAGGGTTCACTGGTTCAGATGCCAGGTGCAAACCTACACACTGCTTGGCAAGCCATGCTGTGGCAGCATCCCACATATAAAGTGGAGGAGGATGGGCACAGATGTTAGCTCATGGACAGTCTGCCTCTGCAAAAAGAGGAGGATTGGCAGCAGATGTCAGCTCAGGGCTGATCTTCCTCAAAAAAACAAGTGGACAATGGCCAGATCATACGTAAAAACAGGACTCTGACCCATAATCTGCAGCCTTTAGTCCAGGAAGCCAACCCACTATCTACAGTAATCAGCCCAGGAAGCCAGCTTACTATTTATGAGTCAGACTTGTAGGTAGTCAACCACCGTCTCTAGCAACCAGCTCAGGAAACCAAACAACAACCGCAAACAGCCAGGATTTGATTACTAACTGACAGCTTCCCAAATTTTTGTCCCTGCTTCCAACTTAGGACCAACCAGAGGAAGCCAAATATGGGCCCCACCCAATCATATAGGACGCCCCACTCCTGGTAGCTCATCTTCAATCCCCATGCCAACAGCCTCCAGGCCCACCTGAAGCCCTCACCTTTCCCGCCATACCCCTTTCCCTCCGCTGCCTGACTCTGAGTCTCTCCCAGCCACAAGTGACGGCGGTTGACTCCTTTATTTCTGCCCAGTAAAGGGCCAAATAGAAAACTTTTTCGGCTTTTTGGGCCACACAGTCTCTGTAGCAACCGCTCAGCCCCTCTGTGGGAGTGTGAAAGCCATGAATGGGAGTGGCTGTGCTCCACTGAAACTTTATTCATAAGAACAACTTGCGAGCAGGATTCCGTGCACGGGCCTTGGTTTGCTGAACGTGATTTGATGCTTTGCTGCTCCTTTGGTGAGAATGTCACTACAAACTCTAAGCCTCCAGGGAAAGTGTCAATACTTTGATCACTATTTGATCATGTCTTTTGTAGAGGAGAGTTTCCTTTCTAAAGCACTTTCCCATCTAAAATGTGTTCTGGGGCCCAACTTCCAACATGTGGAGAGGGAGGCGGGCTCCCCTCACACCAACGAGCAATTCTCTGGACACCAGTGGAGTGTCCTACAATTCAACTCAAAGCTGACACTATCCACTGGAGACAGCACCAGCTTCCACAGACTAAGAGCTCGTCCCACAACATCACTCCCTCTCCCGTCATCACTACTTCAGACGCCGGTTGCAAACTGAGGTCGTCACCTGTGCTTCTGACCAACCGGCGATAGACTAGATGTTCCAAAGACCTCTCCTCTGGTTGACTAATTCACTAGTGTGGCTCACAGAACTCAGAGGAGCATTCCTCTTACTAGATTACTGGTTCATTCGGAAAGGATATAACTCAGGAGCAGCCAGATGGAAGAGATGCATAGGGCAAGATATGAAGCTTCCACCATCTCTCCAAGCTGGCCACTCTCCCCGCCTCTCCCCATGTTCACCAACCTGGAAGCGCTCTGAACCCCTTACTGTGGGGATTTTTATGGAGGCCTCATCACGTAGGCAAGATTGATCATTAACTTCATTTTCAGCCCTTCTCCCTACTTAAGAGAATGGAGGGCAGGGCTGAAAAGTCCAAGTTTCTAATCATGGCTTGGTCTTTCCAGTGACCATCTCCCGTTCAGGAGCCATCCAGGAGCCCACTGGAGTTGCCTCATTAGAAGAAAAGACACTCCTAATACCCAGGAAATTAGGAGAGCTTCAGGAGCCCCTTGTCAGTAACCAGGACAGAGACCACAGAGACCAACACGTCTTTTCTATTATCTCACACCGTCTGTCAATTAAGTTGGTCCGGCCAGATTATGAGCCCTTTGAAGTTAAAGACCATATTTTATTCACATTTTCTGTTCTCTAAAGGGCTTACCTGGCACCATGCAGGGCACACAGTAGGTTCTCGATAGACGTTTGTTAAAATGAGTTGAGTTGAATTAAATTATTGCAATGATTTGGTAACACTGGAGCTTAAAGGTTGTTATTCCCATTTTACAGAAGATAAAACAGAGGTGCAGAGAGTTAAGTGACTGTGTTTATCTAGAGTATTTTGCAGGGTGAGAATCTGGACCCTGTCTTTGAGGCAGGACTGTCTCCACCTCTTGGGCAGGACAGACTCCTCCTCTGCTGGGCTGGTGCAAGAGCCCCACAGAGGCAACCTGCTGCTGATCTCCCTTTGTCTCTCTGGTTGAATTCTCTGATCTGATAATCTTCTAAACACTGAACATAACTTCCCCCACCCCCTCCCATTTTTCTAAAGTGAACCCTTGGGGGAATGAGTCAATGTGTAAAAGCCAAGATTTCTAGGCCATGGAGTTTGTCCCTTTAAGCCTCAGACAGTTTTAAAAGTTTTGTACAGGAATCTTCGTGAGTGCCTGTCCTTGCCTCTGTCTTCTCCCTCAGAGAACCCCAAGGAGAATTTAGCTCTTTGTGCTAAAACAAGAGCCTTGGTTACAGACAGCAGTGGCTAGGCTGTGGGGCGACTCCAGAAGTCCTCATGACATCCAAGAAGGTGTGTGGAGTGACAAATGACCTGGACTTCTTTGAGGGGATTATTGTTTTCTTATAGATGTTTCTGTCTCCTCCTCAACTGTTAGGCTGTCATCTGTCACTTCATGAAGCTAAGGAAGGCTTCTGCCTGAAATAACATCCCTCTCCCCTTGTAATCTGTAGTCCCTTCCCCTGTGGGCTTAGAACTTGTTAATCAAGCTTGATTAAAACTTGGCAAGGAAGTGCTGGGAGAAAAAAGCTTTTCCTCTGCTGACTTAAGTCCAGTGGTCAGGGGCCTGCAAATTAACTGACAGGAGAAAGGAAAACACATTTTATTCATATACCTGTGGAAGCCTGCAGATGAAGAGGGTCACTGACTAGAAATAGAGGTTTATATACCAATTGAAGAGGGGAAAAGGGAGGAGGAGAAAGAGCTTCTCTGGGAAAAACAAATGGGCCTTTCTTGGGGAAGACAAATGGACTTTTAGGGAAACAAATGGAAGGTATGGTAGTTTCTGCAATTTCTCATCTCACAAGAGTGGGTGATCTTCTTCCTGGGAGGGACACTCCCCCCGAGAGGGGATGTATGGCGGCCTCGCTCTCCAAAGGTTCTGCCTTTGAGTCAGATAAGGAAAGCTCCAAAAAGGCTTCTGCATCTGCTGTATCTCAAATGTCTTCAGTTTAAAATAATCTTCCACCAACTCGAAGCTTGAAATGCACGAGCTTTAGTGACATCTACAGTGACACTTCAGAGTCTTAAAAAGAATGGTCTCATTTTTAGCCGGTTCTGGGCAGGTGAGGTTGCCAGGTAGCTAAGTAAAGGGTAGGTGAGGTGTCCGCGCAGAGATAAGTTGTGGACCCCATTTCCAGAGGCCGACCGTCTGCAGTCCAGCTGTTTAGAGCTGGGACAGCTCTTCCATCAGCTCCAGGAGGTACTCGAAAGGTCAGCAGCACGTTGACTACTGAGCGATCCCGGAAGCGTCAAGTCCTAAAATTCCACCACTAGGCCTTCATTCTTTAGGTGAAAGTTTCCCCCTGTCCTCCAGACACTAACAAGTATGCTCTCACGCTCTCTCCCTCTCTCTCTAAGGGTAGAATGACACAAAATCATAAAGGTAAAAAGGGTACACGAGGGAATACAGGGAAAAGTAAGTCTTTCTCTATCCTATGCGGCTGACCTCCTTGAGAAGCGACTAGCTTCCAGTTTCTACGTATATGTGTGTTTTTATTTTTACACAACTGATAAAACGCCACACACACTATTCTTTACCTTATTTTCATTTTATTTTTTTTTTTCTTTTGAGGCAGATTAGCCCTGAGCTAACATCTGCTCCCAATCCTCCTCTTTTTGCTGAGGAAGACTGGCCCTGAGCTCACATCCGTGCCCATCTTCCTCCACTTTATATGTGGGACACCTACCACAGCATGGCATGCCAAGCGGTGCCATGTCCGCACCCGGGATCCAAACGGGCGAACCCCGGCCACTGAAGCAGAACATGAACACTTAACTGCTGAGCCACCAGGCCAGCCCCCATTTTTTCTTTAAATAATACACATTTGACACCAGTACCTAAAGAATTTTTCTTGTTCTTGCTGTGGATGCAGTGGTACTTCCTTGCATGGAAGTACCATTATTTATTGAACCAGCCTCCTGGTGACGTTATTCCTCCTGCGGTTGCTATTACAAATGGTGTTAAAATGAATAGCCTTGTACAGAAGCTGTTGCACACGTATGCGAGCACATCAGCAAGAATAGATTCTTGGAAGTGAAATTGCTAGCTAAAGGTATAAGAACTTTAATGCTGGGGAGATATTTACGTTCTCTGTTTAAAAATGCAGTGTGAAGCTTGCTGCCAGGTGGGCAGAGAGCTGCATGACTACAGCCTCTTCAGAATTTATCTTCTACTAGGTGGAGACAACCTACACAAACTTCCCTTTACCAGACAGTTTGGATTACTACACAATAGGCTTTCAATAAATGTGTGGAATTCATTGAAATGAGGAGTGCCAAAGAAATCGTAAGGGCTTTGTCTGTGAGGCGAAGAGGAGCAGATCAGAAATCTTCAGCTCCAAATCCAGCTGAACACAACCTCTTGCCCTCCAGCGCTCTCACTTGCTCCACCTGCCCCTCCAGCCTTCCATGTTCTCTCTCTGCTCCCCTCCTGGTTTCACTTCCCTCCCCTCTCAGCTGAGTCCCTGTGTATCATTTCAACTACTTGTCAATGTCTTCAACTCTGACCATTGTTTCCTTCCATGCTCCTTGCTCTAAACACCCCAAACTTTGTGCCCTCCCCCTGCCCCTTCCTCCAGGTTGTGGAACAATGATGGAAATCTCGCCCTGGGGAAGATCACAGATCCAAGGTCGCCAGCTCAGCTGTGTTCACAGAATACCCTGACAACCCTTCCACCTATTTCCTGCCAGGTCTCTCTTTCATTGCTCTCCTTCTTGCGTCTCAGCGTCCACTGCACTGGCCATGCCTAACGCCTCCTTCTGGGCTGTGGGTCTCCTTCCTTCTCATTTCCTCAGAGACCCTGTTATTCCTTTTCTTGTTTATCTTCAACTACTTCTTCTTTATTCATTCTTTCTTCATGGTTTATATACCTGGCATCTAGTAGATGTTCAATAAATTTTTTATAAAACCAAATTTACTCAGGTATAATTTACAAACAGTAACATGCACATTTAAAGTATATATCTCATTGAGTTTTTTTTTTAAAGATTTTGTTTTTTCCTTTTTCTTCCCAAAGCCCCTCAGCCCCTTTTTTTTTTTAGGAAGATCAGCCCTGAGCTAACATCTGCTGCCAATCCTCCTCTTTTTGCTGAGGAAGACTGGCCCTGAGCTAACATCCGTGCCCATCTTCCTCTACTTTATATGTGGGTCACCTACTACAGTATGGCTTGCCAAGCGGTGCCATGTCCACACCCAGGATCCGAACCGGCGAACCCCAGGCCACCAAAGCAGAACATGCGAACTTAACTGCTGCACCACTGGGCCATTCCCCACAGTTGTATATTCTTAGTTGTGGATCCTTCTAGTTGTGGCATGTGGGACGCTGCGTCAGCATGGCTTGATGAGCTGTGCCATGTCCACGCCCAGGATCCGAACTGGCAAAACCCTGAGCTGCTGCAGTGGAGCGCATGAACTTAACCACTTGGCCACGGGGCCGGCCCACCGTAACTAATATTCTGATGGAGGATTTGTATCCAGATTATATAAAGAATTCATGAATCAATTTAAAAAAATAATGAAAAGGCTTGAACAGACACCTCACTAAGAAAGATGTACAAATGGCCAATAAGCACGTGAAAAGATATATAGCATCATTAGTCATCAGAGAAAGACAAATTAAAAACAAAAATTAAAATTAATTCCATCATCCCTGTCATCTTGAGGTCTATTTCTATTGACTGATTCCTCCGAATTATGGTTCACATTTTCCTTCTTTGACTGTCTAGTAATTTTTTGTTGTATGCTGAACATCGTATATGAGAGATCCAGATGATGAAGCATTCAGAAATCATGTCATATCAAAAAGTTGAAAGAAGTAGAGATGTTTGTTCTGAAGAAGATGCAGGAGGGTTACAATGGGTATCTTTTCATACTAGAGGGTGGTGGCTACAGAGGGTAGAACAAAGGCCGATGAAAGGAAAGGACAGAAGCATGGCATCTGCATAGATATTAGGAAAAATTCTCTGTGCATCAGATCTTCTGCCTGAACAAGTAGTGCTTGTGGCAAAGCGGAGGCTGGGTCACTGTTTATTGGGGATTTATGCATCCACATGGCCAGAGGAAAGGTTCCAGTGCATCTCTACAGAGCTTTGTGGGAAAAACACAGGCTTTGAAGTCAGTCAGATTTGAGTTGGGTTCCCAGTTTTACTGCCCATCAACAAGTTACTTAATTCTCTGTGCCTCACTTTCCTCATCTCTAAACAAAGATGACACTACATATTTCTAAAGATTGTTATAAGGATTAAAATGGAAAGCCCTGGCATTCCTGCTCCTGATTGTAACCCAGCATCCTGACACTCCTACAAATATCTGCTCCCCTGGCTCAGTTGTACCTTTGGGGCCTTCAGCAACTCTGTTACCTCGTGAGGTTGGTTCCTATTCCATCCCCCATCTCCTGACTTCTCCAAACACCACTGCCTGTCCAGTCTCTTCAGTATCATAGAAAAAAAACCACAAAACTTTCTCATTTTAAGCTCTTATCTAACCCCTTCAATTTCTTAGAAAAATTCTTCCACAGCCTCCCACTTCCCCTACCTCCCACTTCTGTACCCCTAAATGTGCTCTGTGTACATTTCTATGGTTATATTTGCCATGTTGTTTTAATCTTTTAAACTATTTTTAAATTATTACAGTAATATATGTATTATGGACTGAATGTTTGTGTCCCCCCAAAATTCATATGTTGAAATCCTAACCCAAGGTGATGGTGGTAGGTGGTAGGGCCTTTGGGAGGTGATTAGGCCACGAGGGAGGAGCACTCATGAATGGGATTAGTGCCCTTATAAAAGAGGCTCCAGAGAGCTCTCCTGTCCCTTCTGCTATGTGAGACACAGCAAGAAGAGCCATCTCTGAACCAGAAAGTAGGCTCTCACCAGAGATCAAATCTGCTGGCACCTTGATCTTGGACTTCCCAGCCTCCTGAACTGTGAGAAATAAATTTCTGCTGTTTATAAGCCACCCAGCCTATGACATTCTATTTTAGCAGCCCAAACGGACAGACAGTATGGTTATAATTAAAACATTCAAGCAATGGAAAAGGGTACAGGTGAGAAGTTACAATTCTCTTCCCTCACCAGGCCAGTGTCATCTGAGAGAGAACCATTTTAATTTTCTTATGTATTTTTCCAAGAAATATTATATGCATTAGCAAGTATGTGCACAAACACACACACACCACATATATATTCTTTCTTATTTTTAAATAATGGGACCTTGCTCTACAAACTGCTGCATGCATTGCTTTTTCTACTTCATGTGCCTTGTACGTCTTTGCAGATCAGTACACGAAGCAATGCCTCCTTCTTTTCAACAGTTGGTTGGTTCCTCTATGTGGACGCACCAAGGGTTATTACTTCAGTCTTCTCTTGCTGGACATTTAGTTTGGTGTGGTGTGTTGTCTCTCACCACTGGGCTAAGCTGTATATTAATTGTCTGTCTGAGACTGTGTTTTCAACCTGACAGGGGGTACATTTTATTTTTGGTTGTATATCCAGCAACTTGGCATGTTGTAAAAGTCGTGAACTGAATTCTATTCCCTAGAGTTGCTCCTACAAAGGCCTGGCCCAAGACTCTTTCCCAGGGGGGGCCACCAGCAAAAATGGTCTCCCCAAATTAGATTAAACTTAATTTCATACAATACTTAATCTTTGCCTCTTCCTGGTTCAGCAGGCAGACTCACTCCTTCAGAGACATCCACCTCCCACTTATCTCCTGGACCCTCCAGGTCACCACGGAAATGTGCTTTCAGAAGATCCCTTTACTGGGGTCACATCCCTTCCCTGTGGCCCTCAGTCATCTTGTCCCTAGGCCCCTCCTTTAGGGAACCACTGCTCAGAATGCTCTCGGACACTGTTGTGTCCTCTCAAGAATCACGTCCTGCTTCTCCCAGCATCACCTCCCAGAAGGAGGAAGCAGTACATTCTCCCCCTGATTTCAAGCCCCTGGCACAAAGAGACCCCTGGGAAGCATTTACTGAAGCTTTCCAGGCCTTTCTCAGCATGAATATTTTACACTTCTGCAGTAAACTAGATTGTTAAGGCAAGGAAAAGGAGTCGTCTGTGCCACACTGCTACACGCTGACAAGGAGTTTGGGGGATGGGAGTGGTGGGAGAGGATGGGGCTTCTCGTCTCTTCCCATCCAATGCAGAAATTATGTCCCTGAGCACCCAACTTTCCCAGCGGTTTGAGTGGGTGGCTGTCACCAGGCCGGCAGTGCTCCTGCTTGCTGGTTCACCTTGGGGGTGCTTGAAAAGGTCATCTTGGATTTCTGTTTTGTCATTTTACTCTCAGCTTCTGCTTCTGTCCCACTCATGAATACAAGGGCCCCACCTCTGAGATCATCTCATCCAGCTGTTACGTTTTATTTTATTTATTTATTTTTTTGAGGAAGATTAGCCCTGAGCTAATTGCTGCAAATCCTCCTCTTTTTGCTGAGGAAGACTGGCCCTGAGCTAACATCTGTGCTCATCTTCCTCTACTTTATACATGGGATGCCTACCACAGCATGGTGTGCCAAGCAGTGTCATATCTGCACCTGGGATCTGAACTGGCAAACCCTGGGCTGCCAAAGCGGAACATGCGCACTTAACTGCTGTGCCACCGGGCCAGCCCTGAGCTGTCACGTTTTAAAAAAGGGGAAATAAGACTCAGGGAGATGAAGGATTGCTCAAGGTCGTGCCCTGGATGGCAGGTGGGAACACTCACTTAGGGATGCTGACCCACAACAGGGGCCTTTGTCCACTCCACTGACCTCAACCAGAAAGGGCATGTCAAGGCTAGACTGGACTGCCACTGCTGCTGGCTTACTCCCCTTCCCTGAGCCTAGGGTGACAGAAACAGCTAGTACTTGTATAAAACGTCCTGTACACCAGGTCCTGTTTGAAGTGCTTTACGTATATTAATTTATTTTGTAACTCAATCCCCTATGAATTATATTTCTCGTTTTTCAAGTGAAGAAACTGAGGCTCAGAGAGGTTAAGTAATCTGCCCAAGGTCGCGCAATGACAGAGCTGAGATGCAAGCCCAGGCAGTGCGGCTCCAAAGTCCATGTTCTTAACTTGTGCACCATCCTTCCCCTCAAAATAACAAACTACGTCAGGCTCTGTTCTAGGAGTTTACATGCAATATTTCACTTCATCCTCATCACATCTCTCTGTGAAGAGGAAAATACGCTTATTGAACCCATTTTATAAGCCTCTCTAGGGGTTAGAGAGGCCAAGTAAACTGATGAAGGTCACTTAGCTGGTGGAGTCAGGACTGAAGGGGACCAGAATATGCCACCCCAAAATACGTTTTGGCATAGGGATTATTTTGAGCTAAAGGCAATTAAGAAACAATAGATGTGGGGTGGGGGGGAAGCTGTCTGCTCTCCCCCTATCTGGCTAAAAGCAGGATATTAATTTCCATTTGTAAAAGTGTCTCCCTGTCTATACCAGGAAGAGGAGGACAACTCATAGACTCTTAATCACTAGGACAGCGCTAGACTCTTATCAGCCCAGAGAAGGCATGGAGAGGAATCTACGTAACAAATCTTATTAAAATAATCCTTATCTTCTATTAGTTTCCTCCCATATATTTACCTTCCACAGTTTGCCACCTCTAAAAGCCTAAATCCATTTTCTTTCATCTTGTCACTTCTCTACAATTTATTGTTCTTTGTTAAGATACTGTATAAGCCCCAAGTTCTAACAATCCCTTTGAGTTACTCATCACTGAGTTTCTCCCATGTATATGCACACTGCATGCATTAATAAACTCTGTTTTTCCTTGTTAAACTGCCTTTGTCAGTGTGATTTCCAGGCTCCAGCCACAGAACCTGGGAGGGTAGAGAAAAAGTTTTTTTCCTCCCCTACAGGACTAAACCCAGATCTGTTGACTGCAAGGCTAGACCTCATACTGCCTCATAAAAGATGCTCAACAAATGGAGACTGAATGAATGAATGGCCCTGTATTAGTCCACTCGGGGTAGGGTGCCATAACAAAAGACCACTGACTGGGTGGCTTAAACAACAGAAATTAATTTACTCACAGTTCTTGAGGGCAGAAAGTCCAAGATCAAGGTGCTGGCTGATTTGATTCTGATTCAGAGCTCTCTTCCTGGCTTGCAGATGGCCACCTTCTTGCTGTGTCCTCACATGGTGGAGAGAGAGTGCTGTGGTGTCTCTTCCTCTTCTTATAAGGACACCAGCCCTATCGGATTAGGGTTCACCCTTATGGCCTCATTGAACCTTAATTATCTCGTAAAGGTTCTGTCTTCAAATACAGTCACACTGGGAGTTAAGGCTTCAACATATGCATTTCAGGGCAGGACATAATTCAGTACATAGTAGGCCCTTTTCTTGTCCCCTTGGGTAAAGGAAATAATAATGACAAGAAAACTGAAGAACAGCCTATGGGCATTGAGAATGGTTGTTGGGTCCTTCCCTTGGCTGGTCATGGGAAACCAACAAAGGGGTGAAAACCACCAGCCCATTTCTGTGGGTGTTGACTGTGTTGTGGTTTCTGGACATGGTGAGGTTTTGGCAGTGGCCACAAAAGGCTCTCAGGTGAGAGAAAACCCAGAAGGGAGGTGAGTTCCCACAGAAAATGTAATGATCATGGACTAATAACGTCTGACTAATTACACTAGTTGCACCCCATCTGTCTGTATGCTTTCAACATCAGCAAATCTGTCCACAGCTCTACGTTTCCAAGCAGTGGAACGTGTCCCAGGCCTGAGGTGTCATCTGCCAGAATTCTGTGAATATCCTGCCCAAATCCTGCCAGAATCCAGTGTCTTTTCTCTTCGCACCCAGGGCATGATGCAGGGAGGTTGAGATGCTCTGAAGTAGGTGTATTGCTAAAACTAAACTTATGATTATAGAATCATAATTTCCTTTCTGCTTTCCTCTAAAATCATACATGCGTCCTACGGGGGAGAAAATGGGCTACAAAAGGCAGTCAAAAACATTCACACAATAACCAATCTTTTAAAGGCACATATATTTGTAAAAGGTAATTCCCGCAGAAATACTAATTATTTGGAACATTTCACTGCAGGGCAGCTGGTGTTTGCTGGAATAACTTACAGGTCCAGAAGAAGCAATGATGGATAAGCCACCATAACAGAATGGATACTTCTCACCCCGGATCCCAGAGCAGGGAACTATTCCCAGTCACTCAGAACTCATTTCCTGGCTCAATATGGAAGCTCCCAGCATTCAGGAGCCCACAGGTGAATCACAGCTGATGAGTTGAAGGAGTAGGGGTGGGATTCTGCCAGAGAACAGAAGCTGGAGTCCAAAAGAGGCTGTAAACAGGAATCAGCACCTTGCCTGAACCAGGAAGGAGGACGGGAGGCAGCTAGGAAGATGAACCAGGAAGTGGAGCTGGACGCCCTGAAAATCCTTAGTGCTGCCCTTGGGTGGAGCCTCCTGCCCACCTCTTCAGCTTCCTCTCCCGTCACTGAATTTTAAGCTCCAATGACTAAACAACTTGTAATTCCGTCCCATACCAAGCTGTGGCTGGCTTCTGTGTGTTTGCTCAAGCTGTTCCCACCACCTGGAACGCCTTCCCTCTCCCACTTCTCTTTGGTTGGCTGACTCCCACCTACCCCACAAGAGACAGCACAGGTGGTCCCTCCTCCAGAAAACCTTCCCTAACCCTCAGCCCATGCTTTGTCTTCACTTCCCCGTTACCCAAGCACAGATCTGTCACCAAATTGCCCACCTTGCGTTACAGTTGTCTGTGTGTGGACGGGTCACGTCCCACGGATGGAGGAGTGCTCAGGCAGACCAGAGTCCCCATCTTTGTATCCCAGTGCCTGGCACAATGTTAGGCACTCAGTGTAAGTTGGTTGAACTAATGTTAGTGGGGAGAGAAGGAATCATGTGGGCAAAATCATGGCGACAGGACCAACTTTTCCTGGGAGAAATACAGCACATCTAAAAGTCACAATTCAGCCCAGCGTTAAAGGCAGGCCTGGGGCACCTGATGTGATTGCTCTTCTAAATCAAAGAGAAAAGGTCACCAAATAATAACGATAGAGTAAAAGCCCCTTTCTCTCCTTATATCCTCAAGCAAACAGAGCCCCCAGAGCTGTAAGGGACCTTCATGTGGATCTCACGCAGGCTGTGTCATTCGAGAAGTGGGGAAGACGGGAGCCAGGGAACTTAAGGGAATTGCCCTGGGCCCCTAGGAAGTCAGCGAGGAGAAATTCTCTTTTCCTCTACCCGTCTTAGGTTCATTGGCTATGGTCTTGTAAATGAGACTGACGATAGACGGATTAACAAGAGAAAAACAAACCGTTTATTAGCACAGGCAGTGCACATCATGTGGGAGAAACCTCAGTGATCAGTCACTCAAAGGGGTGGTTAGAATTTGGGCTTGTATATCATTTTAACAAAAGAATAAATTTGTAGAGAAGTGACAAGACAAAGGACTTTGAGTTTCCAGGGGTGGCCAATTTGGGGAAGGCAAATATGTAGGGGAGCTAACAGAAGACAAGGGCTAGTTAGCAAAACTTATTATGTCAGTTCCCCTGGTGCTGTCTCCGGGCTGATCAAGGTGTAGAGTCTCGATGATTAACTTCTCTCTGTTCTTCTGGTAGAGGGGAAGGGGGCTCTACAAATTTATGTCCTGCTTTTAGGCAAATAGTAGGAGGGCAGAGAGTTTTTCTTGTACCTGCTGCCTCTCAGTTTCCATAAGCTCAAAATAATCCTTATGCCAAAGTGTCGTATTAGGGGGCGGCATACTCTGCTACCTTGCAGTGGCAACGCTGGGACTAAATTGCAAATCTCCCGATTCCCCAGTCCTAACCTGTGGCCCTGGATTATTGATTTTAGGAAGCATGAATGGGGTAACTACTACCTGGGGACAAGAGGCATCCATCCCATGAATAGGCACTGGAAGAGAGGAGCTGCCACTCAAAAGCAAACTCCTGTCAAGAGAGGTGGGTGGAATGACCGCCTGAGGAGTCACCGGTTCCTGGGAACTGTGTGGGAAGGCAATGACAGAGTGGGTCAGCATCGTCCAATAGGAGATAACACGAGCCATGTGTGTAATTTTAAATTTTACGCTAGACATTTAAAAAGTAAAAAGCTACAAGGGAATTTATTTTTAATAATATATTTAGCTCAATATATCCAAAATATCATTTCAACATGTGATTAATTTAAAAAATCATTGATGAGATATTTTACATGCTTTTTTTCCCTAGTAAGTCTTTGAAATCTGATGTGTATTTTATTTATTTATTCATTTTTGAGGAAGATTAGCCCTGAGCTAACATCTGCTCCCAATCCTCCTCTTTTTGCTGAGGAAGACTGGCCCTCAGCTAACATCCAGGCCCATCTTCCTCTACTTTCTATGTGGGACCCCTACCACAGCATGGCTTGTCAAGCGGTGCCATGTCCACACCCGGAATCCAAACCGGCAAACCCTGGGCCGCCGAGACAGAACGTGCGCATTTAACCGCTGCACCACCGGGCTGGTCCAAGACGTGTATTTTATACGTAGAACACATCTCAGTTTGCACTAGCCACATTTCAAGTGCTCAGTAGCCACACGTGGTGAGTGGCTACCATACGGGACAGTGTAGGAACAGCGGTAAGCCACCCACTGTCCCACCCAGTTATATCAGTACCACTGGCTTGATGTAGTGCGTGAAGTCCTACCATGAGCCCCTCTTATGGATGGAAGCATTACCTTCAGAAGGCCCAAGGTACCTGTGCATCTGCCGTCTAGGAGAGTTAAAACATTCACCCAGCAGGGGCGGCCCACTGGTGCAGAGGTTAAGTTTGCCATTTCGCTTCTCGGCCACCTGGCGTTTGCCGGTTCTGATACCGGGTGCGGACGTGGCGCTGCTTGGCAAAAGCCATGCTGTGGTAGGCATCCCATGTATAAAGTAGAGGAAGATGGGCATGGATGTTAGCTCAGGGCCAGTTTTCCTCAGCAAAAACAGGAGGATTGGCAGTAGTTAGCTCAGGGCTAATCTTCCTCAAAAACAAAACAAAACATCTATCCAGCGGCTGGCTGGCAGTGCAGCAGTTAAGTGCGCACGTGCTGCTTTAGGTGGCCCAGGGTTCGCTGGTTCAGATCCTGGGTGCGGACATGGCACCGCTTGGCAAGCCATGCTGTGGTAGGTGTCCCACATAGAAAGTAGAGGAAGATGGGCCTGGATGTTAGCTGAGGGCCAGTCTTCCTCAGCAAAAAGAGGAGGATTGGGAGCAGATGTTAGCTCAGGGCTAATCTTCCTCAAAAAAAACAAAAAAAATTCATCCAGTAGACTGCATGTTAACACACCACCCACTTGGACCCATAATGACTTGGAGGCAGAGGAAGGGCTGCTATGACTTTTTCCTCCCTACCCTCAGCTATCTAGGAAGGGCCAGATCCTTAGATGAAATGCTTTCCTTTTAAATCCTCTAAGCCTAATTAGCTGCTTTGAAAGCTCCACGCTTCTGCTTTGGTAAAATTTTCTCGTCTTCTTAAGGATCTCAGTTTAGCTGTCTTGGACTTTTGGCCTGGGCCTTTGCAGAATTACAATACCCCAAACCCTGCCTTCCTTTCTGGACTCTTCTGCGGCTTGCTCCCCAAATCTTATCCCATCACTAGACTCTGGGGTCCCATTCCTGTAGGGTTTTGCCAGTAAATCCCTTAAATCGGGGTCCAAGCCAGTATAAGCTGCCTCAGCAGGATAAACTGGGGCCAAAGATCACGATTCAAGATGGTTAGAAAGCTGCTTCTTGAAAGGGCTCAGCTGTTTAACAGCAGAGCTCATTTTTCCATTAACTTCTCTTTATCCCAAGAAGCAGGTCACAGAAGTTGTAAGAACGTACATTGTTTCCAAGGGACACAGTAAAGCTATTTTTGTATTGAATGAGTGAAAAACGCCTCTTGTAAATATTTAAATTTTTCTTGAATTAGCACTTATGTTAAGGAAAAAAAAAGATCTCCCAGTGCCAGCAGTTTCAAAATTTTGGGGTGAATCAGTGAAAATCTAAAATAAAACAAAACAAAAAAGAAATAAACAAACTTTTAGGTGACCAATGTCATGTTAAGAAAAATGTTCCAAAACTTGGAAATAGGAAAATGGGATTATTTCCATCTTTCCTTTTAGGGTCATGCTGGGCTAATGTAGAATATTAACCAGTTTCGTATCTAAATTGGCAAACTTTTGCGAACATTTTTTCTTTTAGCCACTATCAAGACTCCACCGTCTCAGTTCTCTTTGAACTAGACTTACCGTCTTTCTGGTTGCCCCATAATGAGTTAAATAAATATTTGACATAGGCTTATTTTTTTATTTGCATGAGATTCACATTTTTAACTTTTTGAAAATTATACTTTCTCAATAAGGTTGGCAAATTTTATTACGTTGAGTAAAAACACAAAAAGAATATTTATACCATCTCCTATGTTCATAAAAGTGAAAATGTTTACTACCAAAAAGTAGGAGAGCTATAATGGGGTGGGATGGAGGCCAATATTTAAACGGGGAGCATCAAGGCTGTTGGTTCCTTTGAGGGTGGGTAATGAACACAGAGAAGTCTTCAGGTACTCACTTTTTAAAAGACAGCTTTGTTGAGGTATAATTGACGTACAATAAACTGAATATATTTAAAGCTTTCAAACTGATGTTTCATATGTACACGCCCCTGAAGCCATTGATGGCCAAAATATTGCTCCTTGGCATATTGACTATGTTAAGCTGAAATTTTGTGAAAACGGCACTCTTTTCCCCTGAAACAGGTCACAAAACCCTCATGGGAGGGGTGCCCTCACTGTACCATAGGAAAGCAGCATCTTTATCTTGAAGACAAATGGATGCCAAGAAGAATCCTAACAAAAAGGTCTTGCTAAGTTTTCCTTGGTTTGCTACACTTATTTCATACTCCCTGACCTATCATATTCCTCCACGGCTGCCCACTCTTCACCAAACCTCGCATAAAAATACTCACGTCTGACGTTTCTCTGGGTCTTCGTTTCTTGTGAAGGCCCTCGTGTCACGTAAAACTTATATGAATAAACTTGTGGGGCCAACCCTGTGGCGCAGCGGTTAAGTTCACACAGCCTGATTCTCAGTGGCCTGGGGTTCGCCAGTTCGGATCCCTGGTGTGGACATGGCACCGCTTGGCAAAAGCCATGCTGTGGTAGACATCCCAGGTATACAGTAGAGGAAGATGGGCGTGGATGTTAGCTCAGGGCCAACCCTGGATGTTAGCTCAGGGCCAGTCTTCCTCAGCAAAAAGAGGAGGATTGGCTGTAGTTAGCTCAGGGCTAATCTTCCTCAAAACAAAACAAAACAAAACAAACTTGTATACTTTTCTCCTGTTAATCTGTCCTTGTCAGTTAAATTTTCAGACTAGGCCAGGGATCCTAAGTCTATTTGAGGAAATCTTTTTCCTCTCCTACATCATCACCATAATCAAGATAATGAACATATATATCACCTCATAAATTTCCTTGTACCAGCAATAGAACTCCCAAAAGAGAACGCTCATTAATTTTCGGGGGACCACACAGAAGGTGGATGTTGAGAGACCTGAGTGGGGAAGATAATCCAGAAATGGATTGGGTACAACAGGTCAGATAGATCTGAATGTTCCTTTTTTTTCTGAGGAAGATTTGCCCTGAGATAACACCCATGCCAAGCTTCCTCTATTTTTTCAGTATGTGGGCTGCCAGAACAGCGTGGCTGCTAACAGAGTGGTGTAGGTCCCTCCCCCAGGAACTGAACCTGGACCACCAAAGTGGAACATGCTGAACTTAACCACTAGGCCACTGGGGCTGGCCCTGAATATTCATTCTTTAGTGAGCACCTACTGTTTACCAGGCCCTGACAAAATCTACGGAGGATGCTGTGCCCCTGAGTGCATAGAACCCAGGCCAGTGGCTCAGGACTCACCCAGCAGGAGGCCAGCCTTGAGCCTCCCCATCTGTGTTCTTTCCTCCTTTTGGAGTCTGAGAGGGTCAGATGGGGGTAACTGGGACCTTTTGGATATCAGTGGTGCTGGAGGAAGAAAATCTCTGCTGGAATCACCCCTTTTCTAATAAAAAGGCCGCTTTAATCTCAGAAATAAGATGGCGACAGTATGCTTGCCTGGAAAAGCCGTCCACAGGGACAGCTTCCCCACTCCTGAGCAAGTTTGTTCTAGTAAACATAGAGGCAGCAGTTATGGGACACATTAATTTCCCCAACAGATTCTCTTTGATCTCAAGGCTGGGCCTTTGCTGCTCTGCCCCAGAGGTTGGCGCTGATGTGGGTGCTCGAGAGCCGACTGTGTGTGGGCAAGCCTAGGGAGAAGTGAGGATGGTGCCCGTGGTCATGCAGGACGGGACACAGAGCCCAGGGGCTGTCCTGAAACGGCGGGGAGGGAGGGTGGAATGAGGGAATGATGTCTGTGTAGTGATCTTCCCCGTGGAAGTTGAGCAATGCATGATATCTTGCTGGATTGGTATTACTTTCCTTTTAAGAAATTAAGTGAAGAGAAGTGTTTCAGTGTCTCTTTCCTGAGCATACAAAGCACGTTCAGAGAGAAGGACCATGGTATCCAGCCCTACCACGAGACAGACTTCACCTGAGCAGGGTTA